>NC_044927.1:21242925-21426617 GCF_003576645.1 Ipomoea triloba
CGAATAATTATTATAATTAAGATATATATATATATATATATATATATATATATATATATATATATATATATATATATATATATATATATATGGTCATAATGAGGTGTGGTCGCCCCTTAACGTGCGGTCAGTGCGGCCGCACCACTATGTATACAAATATACACCACTCAATGTTAGAAAATACACCACACAAATGTGCATCATTAGTTACGCATCATAAAAAAACACACCACTAGGTATGTAAATATACACCACACAGTGTTAGCAAATGCACAATATATTACGGCCAGAGGAGTTATGGTGCATTATTTTGGGTGTGTGGTGTGCTTTATGCTGTTTTGTGTATTTTCATTGTGGTGCATTTTCTAACATTGAGTGATGTGAACCGCACAGGATGGCGCGACCACATTTGAACAGATTTCTATATATATATATATATGTATGTACTGTAAGTTAAAGTTGAGGATATTGTTATTATTAATAGTATAGATTGCATTGCAGAAAAATATATGTACTGTATTATTACGATTAGTAATTTTAATCTAGAATTGTATTACGAATAGAAACGTAGGTAAGAATATATTTTATTATGAATTGTATTACCATATTTTAATGTACAATTGTATTACGAATAGAAATTGTATTACCATATTTTACAATATTACAAAACCTTAATAGTATAAGGGTGTTTTTGGCGGGAAGTTAAAGCTGAGGATATTATTTTTTTTAATAGTATAGATAGTATAGATTGCATTGCAGGGAAATATATGTTCTGTATTATTACGATTAGTAATTTTAATCTAGAATTGTATTACGAATAGGAACGTAGGTAAGAATATATTTTATTAGGAATTGTATTACCATATTTTAATGTACAATTGTATAACGAATAGGAATTGTATTACCATATTTTACAAACTTTAATAGTATAGGTGTGTTTTGGGCGGGAAGTTAAGGTTGATGATATTATTTTTATTAATGGAATAGATTTGGGTCAAAATAGTTATGTTGAAAGTCTTGCTTACGTTTTTGCGATTCATGTGTCGCCAACAAATGGGACGAGTCGTACTACTACTTCAGGAATTAAAAATAAACATGCTGAACTCACATTTGTTATCTCACTCTTGTCTTCTATGTTAATTAGTACAAAGTTTTGATAAATTAAAGATCATTTTTTAATCTCATTCTTGTCTTCTACGGAGTACAAAACTTTAATAAGAACAAACCTGGGAGAATGGCATCCTTCTCCAGTTTCTTGGTAATAACAAATACACACCAAAAGGCATATTCCTTAGCCAATGTTCATTAATTATTATATAAGTTTCAATTCCAAACTTAAGCTCCTATTTAATTGAATTATCAAACCTTAACCAAAACCTAAATTCATCTTCCTAATTAATAACACAACCTCGTCATTGTTATCGTGGTGCTGGTGGTGGTGGTGATGGAAAAATCTTGTACTCCGATCATCCTCTTCTTCCTTCTTCTCCTCACTTCGAGTTCCAACATGGCAGACTCGAGGACCATAAAAGCCGACAAGCCGTGCAAGCGACTAGTACTCTATTACCACGACATCCTTTTCAATGGCACGAACAACAACCTCGGCCACCATCTCCAAAGAGCCAAACCTCAGCAACCACCACTTCGGGCTGATGGTCGTGTTCGACGATCCCATTACTAAGGATCGCCACCTTCTCTCGCCGCCCATCGCTCGAGCTCAGGGCTTCTATTTCTACGACATGAAATCTACTTATAATGCATGGTTTGCGTATACTCTCATATTCAACTCTACCCAATACAAAGGGAGCATTAACATCATGGGAGCTGATATGATGGACGAGAAGACTAGGGACCTGTCTGTGGTTGGTGGAACCGGAGATTTCTTCATGGCTAGAGGCATTGCCACCTTCTTCACTGATGAGTTTGAAGGCAGTGAATATTTTAGGCTTCAGATGGATATTAAGTTGTATGAATGCTATTAGGTTATGTTTGGTCGGGTTTATTTTAGAGTTTATGAGTTATCACTTTAAGTGGGGCATTTGATTCACCGTTCACCAAATGTTAGATTGTTTGGACAGTTAAATGGTTAAGAATGTTAGATTTTGTGTTTAATTAAAACTGAGATATGTTACAAACTTTTTTCATGCAAATCTTTTCTTGCATGCAAACTATTACTGCATTGTAGATTATATTTTTTGGGCCCAATCTCCGAACTTTTGGACTACAAATGTGCTAGATTATTCCATTTCTTCTGATCATGAAACATTAATATAAATAATGGTAACTCAATTGAATACAAAGAGTGGACTTTCATTTACTGCTTACAATGAGCCCTTTTACTTTAAAAGGTTGCTCCCACACAATGCCGCTAGTGAGATTTAATCCCTTGTCTTTTCTCTCAAACTTCACCTTCTATGACCAGTTTAATTGCTCATGCGGACAACTTGCAACTATATTGAAAGACTCAACCGGTGTCCTTCATCTTAATTAAGAGATTGTCCATTGCTGGTGTCACTCATATCCATCTGCTGGCAAGTAGTTTTGCCAACTTATGGCCGAAAAAATACCAGATGAAGACAATCGGCCCAAAAAATCAGAAAACAAAAAGTGACGAGATAAAAATTTCTTTGCCTCAAGGATATCCCCATTTTTGAGTTTTACAGGGATTTTAAGGAAAAAAAAAAAAGGTGGGGTGGAGGAGTGATAGATTGGAGAGAGAAAAAATATATATACACTGCAAATATGGAGTTTTTGCATAATAAGTGGGGCCCAAGGAGGAGAGCAACCAATCAAATTGGAGAGAAAAAATATATATACACTGCCTATGCTGTTTATATTCTCCTCCAGTTTCATCTTCTCTTTACTAATCACACCTGTAAAAACTTCTCAAAAATCAATCACTATTGAAGAAGGTGTAAATGGAGTTTTACAGAAAAAGTCATTAGAAGAATAAAAAATGTCAATATAATAGTCTGTTAAATGACAAAACCAAGTCGGACACTAAATTTAAAATTGCCACAAACACAGGAATATCTCAGGAATTAACTCTATTTGTATGTATTTCATTAAACTTCAAAATTAAAATAAATAAATAAGGCAATTTATATATATATATATATATATATATATATATATATATATATTGATTACCTTCTCTGGCAATGAAAAAGGTGGCCAGTTGGTCTGCCTTCTCCTTTTCCAAACGCGATCACTGTGATGTTTGATGTCAGAAATTGGTCGGAGGGTCGCCGGCGGATCATCAAAACCTAATGATATACAATTACGGTACCAATCGATTTTTGGACTTCAATGCTCCAAATATAGTAATATATTTATGGGTTTTTTAATTGCAACATTTGAAAGTTGAAGGGTCTAATTGAATTGACTTTTGGAGTAAAATTCCTTTAAAAAAATAGGGAGTAGTATTTTTATTAATTTTTTTTTGTCAAATTATAATATATAAAATATTTTTAAAATAAAATTC
Source organism: Ipomoea triloba (assembly GCF_003576645.1). Lineage (NCBI taxonomy): Eukaryota > Viridiplantae > Streptophyta > Magnoliopsida > Solanales > Convolvulaceae > Ipomoea > Ipomoea triloba. The sequence goes on from NC_044927.1 coordinate 21,246,410, forward strand.
AAAATTTCACTTAAGACATAGAATTCTTCATACATATTTAGATTTAAAATCATTTACCGAATTTTCAAATTAACTTCTTCCAAAATTTTATTTCTTATTACAATTAAAAATAACTTTTTTTTTTGAGTTTTACCTGAAGCACAAAGAGTCCTCCACTGAGGCTCGAACTCACTCCCTTCTACATGAGAATGTAGACCGAGTGCCGCTTGACCACAAGGTCTTTGGCAATTAAAAATAACTTATTCAATCTAGAAACATAATTACAAGATATTTATATAATATATAATAATTATATAACATATAATAATATAATATAAACTAAGTTAAATGATGGCAGGCTTTATAAGGAATAGGAATAAGGGTCAAATAGACCCTCAAATTATATTGATTTGTGCAATTAGGCCCTCCAACTTCAAAAAGTTTCAATTAGGCTCTCAAAACTGTTATTTTGGAGCAATCAAACCCTTTAACCTATTTGTGACCTGTAATTGCAGGTCAATTAGAGTTCAAGCCAATTCCGACGAACTTCCGTCGAACATCCGACCAAATTCCGGCGAGTGAAGTCAAAAAATCAACAGCGACAACGTCGCATTCTGCCGGAGAAGGCGACCAGCCTTCTCCGACAGTGGAGATGGCAACCAGTTTGGTCGCAATCTCTGTCCGACTGGAGATGGCCATCTCCAGTTGACTGAGATGGTGACCAAACTGGTCGCCATCTCTAGTTGACGGGGATGGCGTCGATTGGAGATGGTAACCAGTTGGTCGCCATATCCACTACTGGAGAAGGCGACCAGCCTTCTCCGACAGAACGCAACATCGCCGCTATTGATTTTTTGACTTCATCAGAATTTGGTCGGATGTTCATTAGAGTTGACTGGAACTCTAATCGACATGCAATTAGAAGTCACAAATAGGTTAAAGGGTTTGATATCTCCAAAATAACAAGTTTGAGGGCCTAATTGGAGCTTTTTGAAGTTGGAGGTAGAACCTAATTGCACAAATCAATATAGTTTGAGGGTCTATTTCACCCTTATCCCTAAACAATATTTTGTTAAAGGATATTTTTAATGAGAAATAAATGGCTATTGGGGGATAGTTTGGAGGAGAGATATCATCCTAATCACATTATATTGTGGATGTTCTTATCAATAGGGTGCGGATAAGATGGAGTAGATTTTTTATTTTTTTTTCAGTTTAACCAAGAGGCATTGGATTTTGAGTCCTAAGAAGGCAACATTGAAAACACGTGGTTAGATTAAATTTGTGAATTTGATAAATGTTTGGCTATGATAGTGTGTAGTTATCATGCTTAATTAGTCTCTTTCTTTTATACTTATAATTAAGTTCTCTTCAATTTTACCATTCTTTTTTATTTTTCTTTCTAACCAAAATGTAAATTGTGTTTCTAAGTCAAAACATATAACATTTGTACTAACATTTTAAAAAATTAAATTGTGTATTTTTAGTATCAAAATTGACTGCAATATTTGAAAGGAATTTGTGAATACACAACAAGATAATCAATTACATATATGTTAATATTGTGTGTTTGTAGTATACAAATTCTAAAATTTTAAAAGATAAATTATGAACATTTAATATGTAAATTGTGTATAGATCTATCTTGAAAGGTGAATCTGGGTCCACAGAAAAATTTGCCATAAAAAATTTGATGGGGGCAATGAATGGGCTAATGGAGAGGGAAGTTTAATTGGCATGGGACGGTGTTAGGTGGCATAATATTATTTAAATTGTTATCATGCATTGAGAGTGACATTCTAGGCTTCTATGGCACCATCATCAATACAATTACAAGACCAAAATAGCACTAGATGTTTGGCACATTTTTATTGATATTTCCTGCTTATCTATCCAGCATTCCCCTCAAATCTCCTCCACTAAAACGACAATCCACCTAATTTGTGTTGGATCTGTGGTTTAAAAAAATATTAAAATCGTTCATTGTGCTTACTTTCTTATATATTTATAATGTTTTTTAAATTTCACATTTTTATTTTAATTATGTATTTATTATTTTTTATTGTCATTGAATTTGAAAATCCTTACTATATTTATCACTACATTTAAAAAGTTTGATTTTTCTATTTACAATAAGTCTTATAAGAGAAATGGATTGATAGATTCCATTTTCTTCGACTTTTAAATTTATCACTTAAAATATGTGATGAGGTTAAAGACTTAAGCTGTTTCCTGTATCCATAGCTAAAAAGTTTGAAAACTTAATTACTTTTTTTATTTAAAAAATCATTTTCATCACTTTAACGTATAATTTATAAAATTATTTATTACTATTATCGATCATTCGTTATATACTTCTATATATATATATATATATATATATATATATATATATATATATATATATATATATATTCAAATGTAGCCGCGCTTTCCCGTGCGGTTCACACCACTCAATATTAGAAAATGCCTTAGAAAACGCACCACAATGAAAATACACAAAAACACTATGAAATACACAAAAGGCCTGTGCCCCCTCCTCTCCAAGACTATCCCTAGCTTGTATTTCAAGGATCTCCCGCCTCCCCCATCCTTTTATTTTTCTAAAAAAAAAAATTAATTTGTAAATAAAGCAAAGTAATTGCTTTCCTATACAGCATAGATTAATGGAGAAGGAAGCAAAGTACTGCTCGCAATGATACAACAAACCACGTTCCAAATATCCATTAGAGGAAAAGGTGGAATGGGAGCTAGTAACATGTTTGGTGAAAATGGTTGAAAATATGTATGTAATCATTCTACAATAACAACTCTTAATTATTACTCCGTATATGAATTAATTAATTTTATCATGAATTAATCATCATAAAAAGAATTCATGCAAATACAAAAAAAAAAAAATTAAATAAATAAAAGTTCAATCCAATAATAACATGTGAAAAGGTGAAAATTTGAAAATAATTTTATAAAGGATGTGCAATATTGCCACATGAAAAAGTGGGGGTTATCCAAGGGATGTGGATGACATAATACATGTTTCTTCACCATAACCAGAAGTTTCATGTTAATTTGACCACAAATTAGTCTTGGTATTGTTGTGTGCTTGTTAATCGATTGGTTGAAGATGCATGCGGCTAGGAGAAAAGAAAAAAAATGTGTGACCGCATGAGCTGTTCAGTTGGTCACAGTAAGGATAAAGTTCAAAAAGAGGGGTAAAGTTTAAAAAGAAATAAGCGCTAGGCGCTAGTTAGGCGGTAGATTAGCGTCTAGCACTTAAGCGGTCTACACGGCGCCTAGGCAGTGCTTAGGCGGCGACCTATAAATTATTAAAAGAATAATGCATGTGTGTGGGTGTATGTCTCATATACGTATATATATATATATATATAACAAGGCCTACTCGCCCGAGTTAACTCGGCTGAATTCGGCCAACTCAGCCTAATCGGCAAAGTTAGGTGCTAGACAACCGCCAACTCAGCCCAATCGGCAAACTTATACTTTTACATCAAAATGTAAAAGTATTACATTTGTCATCAAAAGTATTACATTTTCCCATATAAGTAATAAATATTTTATTCATGATTTAGTATTACATTTCATCTTGACTCGACCTGTCTCACGCATATAGATTTGTAAAATGAACTTACATAAGTTTATATATTATATGCTCAAGTTATGAGCTTTAGTTGCCTTAGCTTGTTTTACCTGACTACATAATCAATATTCGTGCATTAAAATTAAACTATGCATTCTCCAATAGTTAAGAGTTTGGTGTAGTTTTTGAGGAGATTTTGTAAGTGTGATTAGGAAAGAGAAAATAGGTGGAGGAAAAAAAATAAAACAAAAAAGTAAAACAAAAAAAAAACAAGTAAATACGCGCCCAGCACGCGCCCGCCTAGGCGCATGATTTGCGCCTCACGCATGTGAGGCGCAAATCAAATGTTAGAGTAGGCCCCACTAATTGCTGCCAAAATTTTTTAATTTGCAGGAGAAAAATACCATATAATTTCACTCCCTTCCATTTGTTAAAAGCTGATCAATTAGATTTTACTCCTAAAACTTTGTGCAAATTTCAACTATTGGGGAGGGCCTTAGAGGACAAAAAGTTTTTAAATACTTCAGTTAAGGATTTAGAAGACAGTTTGAAAACTCAGAAAATATATTTCAGAAGTTATCTTTTGGATATTTTTGTATTTAGGTGTTTTTTTTTAAAAAAAGTGAAAGGAAAATATTCATTCTGATTAAAAAAAACACAATTTGACTTTAAATAGTTTCTAAAATTTTTAATCGGAACATATTTTCTAAGATAGACCTTTATTTTCATGTCTCTCTCTTCTACGTCTTCAAGTAAGTTTCCGCATTATTATTACCACTTATTATTATTATTATTATTATTATTATTATTATTATTAGGGAAAACGGTACTTTTGGCCCCTCAATTGTTTTGCTTTTGGAAATTTAGCCCCTCACAATTGATTTGAATAAATTTGGTCCTTTAATTGTACATAATGTGTTACATTTAGTCCCTAATATTATATAATTAGAAATTTTGTTAATAATTTTTTTTATTAGGTTTTTTTTCATGATGATGATATAATGTCGAGGTTTGAATACAAAAAATTCAAAATGCATCTAGAAGTTATTTAGCAAAGGGCATCCAGAACTCACTTTATTTACCGTTTTAAATTAGCAATAATACACCAATTCATGAGTAAAACTAAAAGAGGTATACAAAGAAAATAATAACCAAGTTAATGCATGAAAAGATGGCAGTAGGAGTAAAATTGCATAAGACATGTGTGCAATTGCATCCGGGACGCCCTTTGCTAAAGAACTTCCATATGCATTTTGAATGTTTTTTTTATTCAAATCTCTACATTATATCCTCATGAAAAAAAATGATAAATATAACCTCCCCTCAATTGTTTTACTTTTGGAAATTTAGCCCCTCACAATTGATTTGAACAAATTGTTACAAAATAATTATCTAACTACAGAAAGGTAGAAGAAGAGAATACAATAAGTAGACGTATACAGGTACAACAAATCAGTACATCAATAACAACAATAACAACACTGTTAAATTCGTAAGAAATAAATCCGAAAATAACAATACAAAGTAGAAAATCCAAGTCGTGTATGCCACACTTTCCTTAAAACCGATTCGCTACCTCCCACGGGTGCTAGAAGCGTTGTAGTGTCGGTCTCCCAGGATAAAATGGATTACAATAGTATAGTTGAGCACTCAACCTATACTATTTTCAGCGAACTAGAGCAAAGTTGAACACTTGGAGTAAGAAGAAGAAGAAACAGCACTCTTGTTCTTCTTTCGCACTCTGGTTTCTTGGTTTGGGATGAGAAAGGAAGAAAGACAGATTATTTTCGAGTAGAGTAAAGAGAGCAAGGTAAGTGTACTGTTGTGAGTGTTGTCTATATTTTTTCCGGATGAGTTGAAGAGATATTAAATACCACTTAGTGGAAACATGTGTTATGGGCACAACAAGACAAAACAAAAGAGAGTGGGACAAACTCTTTTAAAAATTAGAGATTCCATTCTTTGTCTTAAACAATTTGAAGTGGGGTGTGGGTTTATTATTCCAAGAGAGCAAAAAGGAAGTGGCTTTGGAATTGTACATACGTGGGAATAAAATTGCAGCCACCATAATGCTTTGTCCCATCTGATTTTCGAATTGAGAAGCACAAGTGCACAGCAACAAATAAAATGGGAGCACATGTCTCCTTTTTATTTAAACACCACTATTTCCAAAACCCAACAAATATAATATGGAGGCCCATCGGCACATATCTCCATATTATTTAATCAGCTACTCTTTTCTGATTAACGAAAATCAAATAGGTCGAGAATCAATATCTCATTCACCTATTAAATATTTTTGACCCATAAATATTTGTACCACAAAATATTCTTAGTCAAAATTTTCCAACACAAATTTGGTTCTTTACTTATACATAATGTGTCACATTTAGTCCCTATTATTATTATTATTATTATATAACAAATAATATGTTCTTTTCTAAGAAAATGAACCAAACAAAACAAATATAATTTCTTATGACCTGTTTGGTTGAATGTAGTTTGGGGGGAATTGAAATTAAGTGAATTCTCAAACTACAGTGTTTGATTTGAGGGAATTGTAATTCGGTGGAGAGGAGGGGCAATTTGTTGGTGTAAAGACAATTTTACCCCTCCTCCCATACCCTTTGTCTTTTTTGTTTTTTTAAAAAAATTTGAAAGAATTATTATTATTATTATTATTATTATTATTATTATTACTATTACTACTACTACTACGACTACTACAACATCTACCACAACATAAGAGCGTTTTAGTCATTTTGTCACTTCTTACCTTTCAATTCCATGTACTCCTATTTTTGCATACCAAACACTGTGTAATTTCAATTCCTACTTTATTCATTGAATTGCAATTCCACTGAATTAAAATTATTTTCCACCCTAATTCTCTCCTCCCAACCAAACGCCCTGTTAACATTCAGCCAAATAGGAAAAAATAGTTTTCTAACTTTCAACCAAACACTAGAATTTTTCTTTTACCAAAAAAAAAAGTCATTTTTTGTAAATCATTTTTCATAAACCATTTTTGAAATTTCCAAACCAACCCTTATTTAGAAATATTACAAATTGATATACTAAATTATATTGTCTTATTCAAATGATTTACTAGACCATCCTTCAAATTCAAGTTGTATGATTTTTTTTTTTTAAATACATTTGTAAAGAGTAAGTCCAAAAAATAAGTATGAGTAACTAATCTAGCGGTTTGGAGTAGTTGTTAAACTCTACATGCACCAATTGAGGTGCATTTAAATTAATCTTATAATGGTAAAGATATCGAATGCTATATATAATATATGTAAATAATATAATTAACTTAATTACTCATAAAATATTCCTACTCCATTATTTTTTAAAGCTATACATTTTTCCTAATAATAATCTCCACATGAGAATTTTCGTACAGTGAAAGTGGAAATAAATAAGATGATCTAAACACTAATAAAAGTAACTTCGCAATATAATAATTAGGTGGACTAAAATGTCCAAGCGACAGGCAAGATGCATGCGGGAATGGGGACCAATTGATTACAAGTGGAAAATGTTATCTTACGGAGCATATTACAAATATTATTTCATAATAACTATAATAACTATTTTTCAACATATAATTAATTAATGAGAATCTTATCAAAATAAAACATATTGGACTATGCAATAGGTAAGAGCATCACCAATAGTTTGTGTAAATTGTCAGGTATTTTCACCAAATATGCAAAGGCAGGAGGGGGGAGGGTGTAGCGCTAAACTTAATTTCTTCTCTTGAGTTCTCTCCTCTCCATCTCACACAAATGTCAAAAAAAAAAATCATTCAAGAATGAGTTGTTGGGGATGCTCTTAGATGCTTGTGCGCGGTAGTCCAATTGATTTTTAAAAAAAAAAGTGATATTACATTCTTTTACAAAAAAATCACTTTTTAGTATGTTTTTTGTTATTCCTTCCAAGCTTGCGTGACGTCGACCAACACCCTTGGCTCAACGTACACATCTTATGGCCCTCCGTCACATGACTCGTGACTCCGTGGGTGGCAAAGCTCTAATTGCTTATATAGATGACTTCAAACCCACATGTCACTCTCAAGTTATAAAATGTCCCGAATGGCGAACAACAATGGACAAAGAATTCAATGCTCTTCTACACAGCAACACCTAGAAACTAGTTCCACATGAATAGGATATGAAAATCATTGGATGCAAAGGGGTATTCTGAGTCAGGCAGGTACTTTTAGTAAGACTTCTCTTATCTCTTACTATAACTAAAGATTGGTCTATCAGGCAACCTGATGTTCACATTGCCTTCCTTAACGGTTTTGTCTAATACATTAACAACAACATTCCTAGTCATGTTTGAAAACTGAAAATGTCTCTATATGCGTTGAAGCAAACACTACATGCATGGTTCAAACGTCTTCATGACTGCCTACTCTTGATTGGTTCCAATGCTTCGAAATAGATGTTTCATTATTTATCTATTCTACTATTAATGGTCAAATTTATTTACGTGTCTATGTTGATGACATACTAATAATTAGTAGCAATGAAAGTCTCTTGGCTTTCATAACAAATAGACTAGCTGAAATTTTCAAAATTTGATATGGGACATCTAAACTTCTTCTTGGGAATCGAGAAAGTTCACAAGAAGGGGACATCGATCTTATCACAACAAAGGTAAATGCTTGAAATACTCAAAAGATCTGGAATGGAACACTGCAAGCTAATCTCCACCCAATTCCAGTCAACAGCAAGCTAAGTGCAACAAGCTCATCACAACCATATGACAACCCCATATACTATCGCAACATAGTTGGAGCACTTCAATATCTAACTATCACTTGTTCATATCTCTCTTATGCCGTAAACAAACTCTATCAATTTATGCAATCTCCAATCAATAACCACTGGATTAGCCATAAATCGTGTTCTAAAGTATGTCAAAGCTACTCTTCACTACATGCTACATTTTATAAAATAAGACTCATATGACATTCATGCATTTTTGGACTCTGATTCGGCAGCATGTCCTAATGATCACAAATCCACAAGTGATTTTGGTATTTTTATTGGTAAAAATCTAATTTCATGGGCATGTCGCAAACAAAGGACTGTGGCAGCTAGATCCTCAACAAAAGTAGAATACAAAGCTATAACATATGTAACATGGTTAGCTGTTTTAATTCAAGAACTTGGTTTCACTATGCAAAAACCACCAAAACTTTGGTGGGACAATCATGGTGCTACCTTTTTGTGTGAAAATTGTGTTTCATGCTCTAACCAAGCATATTGAAATAGATTATCATTTTGTTTGTGACAAAATAACATCTAAGGAACTACAAGTGAATTACATCTCTATAAAAGATCAACTCGCAGACATCTTCACTGAGCCACTGTACTTACCACAATAAGGTTCAATGAATTAAGGGACAAGCTTAATGTTCTCTCTAGAGAACCTTAATGTTCTCTCTAGAGAACCTTAAGCTTGAGGAGCATGTTTGGACTTTGTATTCTAATTACACTAGAATTCATTCTCCCTCTCTCAGTATTATTTTAAATCTATCTTTTATCATTCATGTCTTGTGTAGGACAGTTCGTACCCTTATAAACAGGGTCGGCCCTGGCCATGTCGGGCCAGGGCGACCGCACAGGGCCCCCAAGCCCCCAATTTTTGGGGGCCCAATTTAAAAAAAAAAATTATATATAGTTCAATATTTTTATACTTGATAAATATTTTTTTAGAATCTATATATTGGTCTTAATTGTAAGTGAAATCAAAATGTTAGAAGTAATTGACATCGAAATTTGGGTGAATAAATTCCTATTTAAATATGTTGATATGCACGGAAATGTCACTAATTTTAAATTAAATTTTGAAATGTATTTTTTTTCTTTGTTGAATTTTATGCATTATATTTAGACAAAAAAAATATTACTTTTTCACTTTTGTCATAAAATACAATAACTTGAAGTCTATATGGATTTGGACTCAATTACCTTAATTATAGTTATTTTCTAGATCTTCTAGACTTCTATCTTTATATTTCACAGGTCTTTTTGGATTGTGTTTTATAGGTCTTCTTAAATATATGTGGCAAATTATGCTGTGGACCCAGGTCCACCTTGCAAGGTGGACCTGGGTCCAAAACTACGTCGTTTTTTATTATTATTTTTTAATTAGTAAACATATTGCTGAATATAGAGTTGTCCAAAAATGTCTGAATGTAGAGGTTTTAAAGTGTGAATGTAGAGTATAGAAATCGTGAATGTAGATTTATGATTGTGTGAATGTAGAGTTGCCCAGAAATGTGTGAATGTGGAGGTTTCAAATTGTGAATATGGAGTATAGAAATCGTGAATGTAGAGTTATGCATGTGTGAATCTGTAATAAAGTTAAGAAGTTCTAGCAACTTGTAGCCCTGTAATGTGTGAATGTGGAGTTCTCAAGTTGTGAATGTGAAGTATAGGACATGTGAATATAGAGTTTTGAATGTGTGAATGTGGAGTTTACAAATTGTGAATGTAGAGTATAGTGTATGTGAATGTAGAGTATAGTTACTAAACATATAATCCTGTAATGTGTGAATGTGGAGTTTACAAATTGTGAATGTAGAGTATAGTGTATGTGAATGTAGACCCAGGTCTACCTTGCAAGGTGGACCTGGGTCCACGGCATAACAACCCAATAAATATGTCTTTGTATATTATAATGAAATCTAAATGTTAAAAAAATTTCTCTTCCCCTATGTTTTTCATTTTGCTCTATTATATCTAATTATATTGCATTTCGAAAAAAGATATTGAAGGTCCAAATTAAACTATTAGATAGGGCCCCTATTTTTAATGGAACGGATTTAATTATATTGAAGGTCCAAATTAAACTATTAGACAGGGCCCCTATTTTTAATGGAATTGCCCTGCTTATAAATACATATCTTCATGTATCTTGTAAATTGGATTGTTCAATAATAAAATTCTTTCAAAATGATGATGATAAAAAAAATTTCCAATACTTATAAATTAATTCGAACTATTCATGAATTAATTAATTTAAATTAATACATTATTGAATGTTATTATATAGAACAGAATTTACTATTAAATAAAACTAGTATTTTCGCTCGTGCGTTGCACGGAATGAATTTGTTATAATACTTTAAGAATATTTGGATTGATATACAATTATATAAATTATAACATCGAATATTATATAGCGCAATTGATGAAATTGGTTGGATTGGTTATGTTTTTTTATGTTTTCTTTGCTTGAATTAGAGCTAATAATTGTCCAATTACCCGTGCGATTCACTGATAAATTTTTTTTATTTATTTAGATAATAAAATTAAAGATAAAATTATTTTAAAAAATCTAATATTGAACATGTACATTTATTTTATTATAAGATTAGTGCAAATGTATCACTCAATTAATTAAATAATATATGACTTGTTTGTTTACAATTATCTTTAAAAGATCAATATTTAATACTCCGTATAACTTAAGTAATTATATTATTACAAAAATAAATATGGAAAAATGAAAAATAATTTAACTTTAATTATTACAGAGTATAAAAATAAATTGAACGACCAATATTTAGCTTAATTACCATAATAATTATTAGGCAATTATTATTAGTCAATTACACAAAATTAATCATTTTTCGTTAACATGAATACCAATTCGTATATACAAAAAATATTATTATTATTATATTAAATATATTCGACCTTCTGCCGTGTTCATGTAACTTATGTATTTATGTATTTTATACATATAGATTAGAATATATTTTTCCTAATTTTTAAATGTCATTTCAAAATATATTCTAATCTATACGTATAAAATATATGAAAATATATTATAATATTATATTATGGAGGTTACAAAATAATAATATGGATGTTACAAAATAATATTATAATATTATAATCATAATTATAATATAGTAATATAAAATAATATATTTTATACATATAGATTAGAATATATTTTTTCTAATTTTTAAATGATAATTAATAGGTATGAATGGTAGATAATGCAATATCTAAAACATAAAAAAACATGATTTGATTTGATTAAGAATAATATATATGTTTACGAATATATAGTATAAATTATGAATATATCACCGATCACCAATTAATATTAACAATATTACCATATTACCATAAATATATATGGATAATTAATCAATTATAAGTGAATGAAATTGTGGTATGAAATTGGTATGTTCTTAGCAATTAATAAAATATATATGGATAATTAATAAAATAATAAATGAATAAAATAAATGATTTTATTAAAATGCCACTAAATTTGGGTGGAAAAATTTGGGAGGAGGATATTGTTTTTATATACACACTTTTAACTCTATATTTATTAGTATAATTTGTGTATATACTTTAGGAAAATATTCAAAATTAAAAAGATGATATAATTTAAAAAGTAAATTATTGATTAGATTGCCTAATATAATTGTCTTACTAATTGATTACCATGCTATTATAATTCATATATTTTAAGTCTTTTTATTACTAAACTAAATATATATCCTTAATAATTAAGATAATCCTTAGTCACATCCGTAGTACTAAAAGTATTGCTTTAATTTTTTATGAATAAGAAATAATATTCTCAAACCAAAATAATTAAAAAAAATAATGTGTCTATTGTACAAAAATTTTTATAATTGACTTAATAATTAAGTATTAGTTTTTATTGCCTAATACAGATTGACAATTATTAAAAATATTTATTGTGTCCCTTGTAATATTAAAATTATTAGGTAGAATTTTTATAATTAACATAGTACACATAAATTATATTTTCTTTAATAATTAATAATAATTAATATAATTATCTAATATAAATTTACATTTATTAATAAGTATTTATGGTAATTATTATTATGTATTAATAAAAATGATAAAAAAAAAAGTTAAGAAGAAGAAGAAAATGAGGAGGAAAGCATACATACATACATATACATATATATATATATATATATATATATATATATATATATATATATATATATATGCCATACATTATTGTAAGGTAAATTGATAAAAAAAAATTAATAATTACTTCAAAATCAAATATATAAATGTTCTAAAGAAACATTGAATTTTACAATTATAAAGTGTGATATTCTTTTATCGAATTTTCTTCTGGTCGTCACCGACTCCTTTGCATATCTTCTTCTCCGGCTCTAGATGACCCTTGTTTAGTAACTCCACCAACACCATGTGTTCATAGTGCGACAAATATCTTCTTCTCCGGCTCTAGATGACCCTTGTTTAGTAACTCCATTAACACCATGTGTTCATACTGCGACAAATATTTCATACACATACATAAATCGAAGTATAAACACTGAGACTAATGTCAAAGTATTAAAACAAAAGCAATCTTGTGCTTCAACAAATAATAGTTATCATAAAATCGATATTGTAAAATGATATTATAATCGATATTATAATGGATGCAACACCAATCCATTCTATTTACAGAGCGGTGGAAGAAGAAAACAAGAGAGTCGCCAATATATGATTTCACATAGAACGGGAAGAAGAGACAGACAGTTATGATTTTCAAAATCAACAATCCATTGTATTTATAGGTAGAAATAGTGAGAATTATAAATTTGTTAATTTTTCAAAAGGAAAGTATTATTGATTACTTAACATTTTTAATTATTAATTCTAAATGAAATTTGTAATCCTACGTATAAATTATAATTTGTTCCGATTATTATTATTTTTATTATTATTATTATACAGATGTATAACTTTCCTAGTAACACGTGCTTCATGCCTTTTTTCACCGATCTGGAGACTTTTTTTTTTACATTTTTTCTTTATTTTAATATAAAATAATATATTTTATACATATAGATTAGAATATATTTTTCTTAATTTTTAAATGCCATTTCAAAATATATTCTAATCTATACGGATAAAATATATGAAAATATATTATAATATTATAATATAATGGAGGTTTCAAAATAATAGTATGGATGTTACAAAATAATATTATATTATAATATTATAATTATAATTATAATTATAATATAGTTATATAAAATAATATATTTTATACATATAGTATATATTATAATACATGATTTGATTTGATTAAGAATAATATATATGTTTGTTTTCAAAAAAAGAATAATATATATGTTTATGAATATATAGTATAGATTATGAATATATCACCAATCACCAATTAATATTAACAATATTATCATATTACCATAAATATATATGTATAATTAATCAATTATAGGTGAATGAAATTGGGGTATGAAATTTGTATGTTCTTAGCAGTTAACTGATTTTATGAATAAATATATATGGATAATTAATAAAAAAATAAATGAATAAAATAAATGATTTTACTACTAAAATGCCACTAAGTTTGGGCGGGAAAATTTGGGAGGAGGATATTGTTTTATATATAGTATAGATTATAGCACGAAAGTCATGTCACTACCATGATAAATCATTGCCTCAACAAATCAATTAAATTTCAATCGGTATGAAAGTGGATTAGCCGATTAGGTGGTGTTACCAATCCAATATGGGGGGTTTAGTTAGTATAGATGAGGTTGGTTTGACCCAACCAATTATAACCATTTTCTTTTTGTTCTCAATAATTAACTCATATTTCAAAACAAAAAAGCCTTTGAAATTTTCTAGCTATGTTTTGTTAACATTTGTGCTCTTGCATATCTACCACTCTTGGTAGATTTATCTTCATTATTAACAAGTTTTCAGCTAACATTTTCATTTTTTATAGGCATCTAACATTTGACTTTCCAGGCTAATAATGGTCTAAATTTTTTGTTTTCAAGTGGGGGAGCGAAGAGAAAAAAAGAAAATTAAAAAGGAAAATAAAGGTAAAAGAAAATCCGTTACGTTAAATGCGTGTCCGTTGGTGTTACGGGTGCGAGCGCAAAACACTCATCAAGACCGTTACTTTTTTCTTCATGCGGGGCCCACAAAAACTCGGAGCTATTCTTCTCTTCTCTATCATATTTTCTCTTAGCTTTCTGCTATACACACAAAAACCTAATAAAATCTCACAAAAATCCACTATTGTAGTAGCTATTAGAAGAATTGTGCTCAAATATATTAATATAATGAAACCTAATTGAGAGTTGACGAAATTAAAAATGTATACCACCTATGACCAATGCATCTAATAATCACCTAAATCTTAGACTTGAAGCCACCATCCAGACCAAAAAACAGATCGAACTGCTCCAAATAGAATATGCATGCATCATCTAACAAGCCTTGAAAGCCAAGCATCATTAAGGACCACTTATATACCACTTAAATATTCAACCCCAACAAAACATAACATCTATATAAAGACACAACATCCGAACATCAACTAACAAACCTCATCAAACATTCAACAAAATATGATGGCATCAACACAATTCTTCATTTTCTCCCTTCTCTTCCTCTTCCTTGCCCACTCCATTAATGCTTCCCCACACAGGAGGCATCACCATTCTTTGAGGGCTAAAACTCCATGCAAAACCCTATCCTTCTACTTCCACGATATAATTTTCAACGGCCATAATTCCCACAATGCCACTGCAGCCATTGTGGGGTCACCGGCCTGGGGCAACCGCACAATCTTGGCGGGCCAAAACCACTTCGGAAACATGGTCGTGTTTGACGACCCTATTACCTTGGACAACAACCTGCATTCGACGCCTGTGGGGCGGGCCCAAGGCTTCTATCTCTACGACAAGAAGGAGATCTTCACGGCGTGGCTAGGGTTTTCCTTCGTCTTCAACTCAACTGAACATAGAGGAAGCATTAACTTCGCAGGAGCTGACCCTTTGATGAATAAGACTAGGGACATTTCGGTCATTGGCGGCACTGGGGATTTCTTCATGACCAGAGGAATGGCCACTTTGAGCACTGATGCTTTTGAGGGTGAAGTTTACTTCAGACTTCGCGTTGATATTAAGTTGTACGAGTGTTGGGAATACTGAGGAATTCAAGTTGTATTATAGTACTTGACATCGTTGTTTAAAACGAAGAAGAGGGAGGAAGAATTGAAAGAAAAACACGTTAACAATTTTCTGTCTTGGAACTATGATTTCTACAATTTTTCATATAATTGTAATTGCTTGTTTCTTTGTTCTTGGTTTGCTATATGTGTATTTTGGTTTTACTTATTATTTTTACTTAATGAAGTCTTAACATTTTCATGGTTAGTGTTAGTTTAATTTTTCTTAATTTTTTTGGATTACTGGGAAAACGAAGGGGGAGCACACTCAACCTGTAATACACCCTTGTAGCTTGGTGTTTTAACTCAAAAGAAAATATTCCAAAAACAATCTCCATTTTTTTTTTTAGTTTGATAGTCAATTCCTGTCTTTGCCAAAAGATATAGAAAACAGAATTTGTTAGATGGGAAGGAAACATTTGTTATAAATGGAAAGGAGAGCTTGCTCAAACTACTGTAATACACCCTTGTAGCTTGCTGTTTTTAAATTTTACTCAAAAGAATAACTGAATAAGAAAATACAGAGTATTCCAAAAACAATGCTCCATAATTCTTTTACTAAATTTGATAGTACAATCCCTGTCCTTGCCAAAAGACAGAAAACTGAACTTGTTAGCTCAATTTAGAAGTAGAAATAGGTTAGCACCTATTCTGCAGTAAAAGCAAGGAAAATTACAATGCTGAACTTCACAATGTGAAATAATAGCGTAGGCACATTTGCAAGAGTCAGAAACATCAGAGGGGAAAATAAGAGAATGCCAACCCACACATAATATCTAATACTTACAAGATCCCGACGATCCCGTTCATTGTTTAATACTTGTAGCCACCGCAAACTCAAATGATATTTTGTTGAGCCACCCTGAGGTTTTTCACATTTAAAAACCAAATGAGTTTTGAGCTCAAAAGTGGAAGAAACACTGATTAAGAAGTTCAAGAAAAAAAAAATGGCATGTGTTTCTCTTCCTTAGTGAATAGTGTAGACAGCAGTCTCAAATTTGGTATGAATAGATCCAATAACTATAATGGAGCGATATTATAGAATTAATCTGAAGATATATTATAAAGTCCATTGAAATTACTTCAACTCATAGATATTATAGATTAGACTTACTACCAGAAGTACTCCATATTACTTACTTGTCCAAGCAAAGAAGCAATACAGGCACCAATGTGTACAAGAGGGCCTAATAGTTGAAAATAATCGTACCAGATAAATTACAGAGAAACTCATTTGGAGAGAAAAAATTACCTAATGTGAAAGAATGCTGTCATAGGATACACAATCAAAAAGTAAGAAGTGAAAGCTTGACTTCTATGTTGTCCCAAAAAAAAAAAAAAGAGTACGCATGGATAGATACCAGTCTAAACTCAAACCAATTTTTAGAAGAAAAATTATTTTCCAAAAATAAATACTCACCTGATTAAATTATATAGTATATATAGCTAAATTTAATTCTTTTCAGAAGTATACTCTAGTTCTCTTACTACTAAGACAAGAACACCATTAAATTTCTATTTATTACAGAGCATAAAGATCTTCCATTTACAAGTATGCACTCCTAATCAAGGTATTCGCAACTAGATTATACATCAACCCAGAAGAAGCGCTTGTTCTTGAATACAAAAGAGGAGATTTTGATAGTTGAAAAATTTGTTTGGTCTTTGAAACTTACTCCTTTCTCTAACCTACAGTCTGCCTGCTGATTATGCCATGTTTCAAATGAACGATGTTAAAAACCATATTGTTTTGCAGATTTCCCATTTCAACACACACAAACTAAAGTCACAGGGTAACTTGAAGAATCATGGTCTCATAATTTCACATGTTGCAGAAAGAAGAGTTGTCAATCTATGAATCAAGCCTCAATTCTATATATCCCCCACGGCCTATGAATATGTAGACTAGTTTAATCTATCCAATCAAGTTATTGTGCAGTGTATTATCTATATAGTCTCATATCTTCTCTCTTTCCTTCATATTATTCTACTTCTAGCTTTATAGCTTTACCTTACTGGCGGGTGGTGGCTAATGATAGCAGGCTTAAGTGTTACATTTCCAGAGCTTAGAGCTATAGGAGTTGCAAGTAACTATTCTGCTTCATTATGCAAATGGATTATGCAGGGTGGGACTAAATCGCTGCAGCAAAAGCGGTTGTCCTCCCAAGCAGGAATAGACACCACTGGCTCTCTGACAGCATTTCCCAGACATACTGAACTGAGATGTGTTTTATTCTCCAGTAAGCAATCAAGACTCCACCATGTGATGTTCATGGATGAGTTCTCCTAAGAAGCCTTTTCTTCCTAAAGTCTGTGATTTTCTTCTTTCTCATTATCCCAGTTGTAGACTTCGCTAATTTTCCTTTTCGCCCTTCAATGTCTGCTTTAATAACTCTCTCTCTCTCTCTTTTCTCATCTGGCAGTAAAGCAAGCCTTGAAAACTTCTTAGGGGGTACCAACCCAAGCCGCTCAGTTATGTCCTTATATGCTGGAACAAGTCCACGTCTTACAAAACATCCTTCAATAAGGTACATCGAATTTGTCTCAGACAGAGTAGTTCTATTTTTCAACTCAAGATCCAAACAAAATGGTGAGTCCTTCAGCCACATCCGTAAGAATATTCAAGGTGTTGATATCCAAAGAATGGTTAGACAACATTAAACAAATCTAGAAACATAACTATAGTAAAGATCCCATATATTTAACACACCTTGTCAAGTTTAGAAGATAAAATTGCAAAGAGTAACTAATAAAGGTCACATCCGGTGAGAGACACTCCTACATCAAGTATATTCTGGGAAAGCATTACCAAATAAGATCAACAAATTTTGAGTTAGTCCACCAAGTACACTTCCAGGTTTCGATGTACTTTACACTTTCAAAATTCAAAACTAAGTTACATATGCAGTGTAACTAAACAATCTAAACTCACATGCTCTGCTAAAAATTAGTTGAGCTGAGGAAATACAATTTGGAAACACAATTTTTTTATGAGCTTATTAATTATCTTATTCAATCACAGAACTAAGAACTTCAAAAGAGGAAACTTTACCTGCATGTGATCAAGCCATAAAGTTAGACCAACCAAAGCAGCTCCAGCAGATAGCTTTCTAAAATCAGCCCCCCAATCCCTGCCAGCCACCCTACAGAAATATGACCATCAATGAAAGACGTAAACTGAATTCAAAAGCAGAATAGAATATGTTAGAACCCTAAGCCCGTTTGTCAATAGGCCCGTTAGGTTATTTACTATTCATGTATAAATAGTGGCAGTATGTACAGTTCTATACAATGAGAAATATATGAATATACTTTATTCTCTTGAGAGCCTAAACCCTAATCTCTTTCGCTGCCGCCGTCACTGCCGGAGTTCAGCCACCCCGCGTCTGTTTTTCGCGTTCCACCGTCTGCCTCGTGGGTCTTTCTCCAAAACGACACCACAGGCCCCATCGGAACGCCGTCGCGAGTCTTCGGCTCCAAACCCGGTCGCCGTCCGCCGCCGCACGCGCCGCCACCGCCGCCGGGAAGTTGATCAGTTTCCCGGCCATATCTCCGTCACCCGGTCTCCGATCAGGACGCCGTGACCACCACTGGAATCGTCTCGAGAAGACGCACCTATCCGTGTTGTCGGGAGTCGTCGGTCACCACCGCCGGTCGCCGCCGTCAGTTTCCGGCCACCACCACCGTCAGCCCGCCGTTTCTCCGGCCACCGCCAGCTTGTGTGGAGTCTGAATATCTCAGTGTGTATTTGGCATAACAGTTGGTGTAGTTGAGCTTGTGTGGACTGTGGAGTAAGGATATTTCAGTGTGTATTTGGGCATAACATTTGGTGTATTCCAGTTTGAGGTTAAGTCCTTTTTTTGTGGATATATATATATATTCCATCTTCTTCGTTATGGCATCTTCTTCACTTAATCTTATCTCCTTTACCACTATTACTATGGATAAATTGATTTGGGGGTGCGAATTATGCATCTTGGACTACTTCTGTTAGACTTTGGTTCAAAGGTCAGGGTATGCTTAACCATTTAGAAAAGGTGGATGACATTCTTGAAAAGAAAGATGAATGGGAGAAGGTAGATGCCTTATTATGTAATATGTTATGGCAGTCAATTGATCTTAAACTCCATAATATTTACAAGACATATGAGACTTGTTATGAGGTTTGGAATAAAAGCAAATTCTTTATACACCAATGATGTACAGACACTCTATTCACTGGTCATGAATATCCTTAATCATCGTAGAACTATTGATATGAGTATGCCTGAGTATTTAGGTCGGATTGAAGCATTACAACAAGAATACCATAATCTTATGCCAGAAGGATGTTGATGATCACATTAAACAATGTGACAAGTTTTTTATGGTACTTGCTCTGGCTGGCCTTCGTCCCGACCTTGCTCATGTTCGTGATCAAATTTCGACTAGTCCTACTGTACTCACCTTGAATGAGACTGCTAGACTGCTCAAAGTTGCATCTGCTCCTTCCGTTGAGGCTATTCGAGATTTTTCGGTTTTGGTCTCTCGAGCTGCAAAAAATGAGCTGTCTGGACATACTAGTAACAATGGTGGTCGTCGTGGTACCCGTCCGCGATGTGAGTATTGTAACAAGGTGGGACACACCAAGGGTCGCTGCTGGAAATTACATGGCAAACCTCCACGTTCTGTCAATATGGTGCAGACCACTGGTTCAGAGACTCAGGCTCATAGTAGTTTCACCCCAAGTGACTATGAAGAGTACCTCCAGTTTAAAGCCTCCCGAGATGTCACTCCCACACCTCCTCCTAATCCTGGTACCTCCTCACTTGTTTGTCTCTCTCACACTAGTACTCCTAATACTTGGATACTGGACTCAGGTGCCTTAGATCACACTTGTTTGTCTAATGTTTCTAAGTCTAAAGCTTTACCCATGATTACTTTAGCTAATGGTCATCAAACACCAGTTGTTGGTGTTGGCCAGGCTTCACCTATGCCATCTTTTCCTTTAGAGTCTGTGTTATATGTACCCAATAGTCTTTTCAACCTTATTTCTGTGAGTAAAACCACATGTACCCTTAACTGCTCTATAACCTTTTGTGCTGATTCGGTTGTTGTGCAGGATCGCAGTATGGGGAAGGTGATTGGTACCGGGCTTGAGTCATAGGGTCTCTATTACATGCGAGGAGGTGTTGCTACCAGTGCATCCACGGATTCCCCTATGCTTATCCATAGTCATCTTGGTCATCCGAGTCTCTCCAAACTTCAACGGATGGTTCCAGGTCTTTCTATTGAGTCTTTAGATTGCGAGTTGATAAGTGCAAAAGATGTCATCTTTATAAGGTTGTTATCGGATCGTCTAGTGCACAATTCGTAGCTTTTGTGTTTGATTTGTCCCTTTATTGCGTTAGAATGCTTCATATTGCCATTGGACCCCGTTCCACACTTGGTTAATCATTTTGTAGGTAAAAAGATGGGCAAAAAGGCAGAAAATGGCTAGATTTCGAAGAGGGATTCACGAGTCGAAGTTGGAGTGCGAAATACACCATGGACGCCTAGTGGACGCCCAGTGGACGCCCCAGTGGACGCGCGTCCAACGCGCGTCCACCATGCGTCCACCCTTGCGTCCAACTTTTCGCTCTCTGATTCTCGCACAGCAGAACAGCAGTCTGCTGTGGACGCGCAGTGGACGCGCGCGTCCAGCACGCGTCCACCAAGCAGCTCTCTGAAGTTGAAGTCTGTGCAGCAGAAACGCAGCAGAAACGCAGTGGACGCGCAGTGGACGCCCCAGTGGACGCGCGTCCAGCGTGCGTCCACCCGTGCGTCCAACGCGGAAAATTGGCGGTTGGGCGAGATTTAAAAGGGGAATTGAGCCATTTTTCAGGGGATCCATCACATTTTCATTTTAGATCTCTTTAGAATATTTCTCTCTCTAGGATTAGCCTAGAGAGATCTCCCCCAATTCACTCCACATCCCCAATTCACTCCACATTCCCAATTCACTCCACATTGCAATTCTTAGTTTAGATTAGAATTAGAGAAGAATTCCATTGTTGCAAGATTGTGATCTACATTCAAGTTCAAGATTAAAGTTCAATTTCAAGTTCAAGTTCAAATTCAAAGTTCAATTCCTAGCTAAGTCTTCCTTTTAATTTCTTGTCATTACTTTTGCCTTTTGCTATTTCAATTTCAAGTATGATTAGATAGATCTTTGTGGATTTGGATTGAGCAATGTTTTATGGATGTTCTTGAGCTTTGAATTGATTAATTAGGTTTTGCAATTGCTTTGACTATGAGTTTGATTGTGTGAATGGTGATCTTCGTTGACTCTTGTGTGGGAATGATCAACCTATATGAGAGATGTTTGGAGAAGGAGTCTCACCTACGAGAGTAGGGATACTCCTTAGCCTAGCCTAGCACGTTTCCTTCCCACCTTTGAGAAAAGGGGGATTGGAAGGCAAATAGCACACCATGTGTTCGATAATTTGCCTCACCTAGCCTAGTTGCCATGAGAATGGGACTATGGACTAGATGATAGGCCAATGACCACGAGAGTGGCGTTGGCATAGTTGTCTTGCCTCATTTTCATTATCTAAGTGTTGCTAGCCTAGTATCTTAGGAAATCAAGGATACCTATATGAGTTGCAATATCCAAATCCTCCTTTCCACTTAATTGTTTCCTTTGTGTGTTCCTTATTTTCCTTATGTTTCATGCACCTTTCTTACCTATGTTTGGGTTAGCTTTCAAACACTAAACACTCTTGTGCTTAATCCGCTTACCGCTTGAATTCCCTCCTTGCCATCCTTTGAGAACGATACTCGGGAACTTCTTCCCGTTTTACCACCTATTACTTTCCATCCACCGCGAAAACTACACCCATCACGAGTCGTGTCACCTTGGAAAGCAATCCCGTAAGTCCTTTCCAATGAGAGTCAATAATCGGGTTGTGTCCCTTTTTTGATTTAGTGCATACAGATGTTTGGGGCGCTTATCGAGTCAGTTCTACTTTAGGTTTCCATTATTTTGTAACCTTTATGGATGATTATTCAAGGTGTACTTGGGTTTTCCTTATGAAAAATCATTCTGAGTTGTTCCATATTTTTCAGAATTTTTGCAATGAAATACAAACCCAATTTGGTATACTCATTCGTGTTTTACGTAGTGACAATGCCAAAGAGTATCTTGCTGACCCCTTTCAATCCTATATGAAATCTCGGGATATGTTACACCAAAAGTCATGTGTTTACACACCTCAGTAGAATGGGGTTGCTGAGAGGAAAAATAGGCATTTGGTAGAAATTGCTCGTACTATGCTATTTCATTTTCATGTCCCTTCCCATTTTTGGGCTGATGCTATTCTTACTGCATGTTATTTGATCAATTGCATGCCATCCTCTGTTCTAAACAACCTTACTCCATATTCCATTGCGTTTCCTTCTATTGATCTTTTTCCTCTTCCTCATCGGGTGTTTGGGTGTGTTTGTTTTGTTCATGACATAACACTTGGGCGATCAAAGATGGATCCTAAAGCTGTCAAGTGTGTGTTCTTAGGCTATTCCCAACTACAAAAGGGTTATAGGTGTTATTCTCCATCACTCAAGAGGCACTTTGTGTCTGCAGATGTCACATTTATTGAGTCATTCCCTTTTTTTCAGCCTTCTCCAAAAGACACTGTTTCAGAAGTCCTCCACATTCCTTACCTTGGTCCTCTTCCTCTTACCCAAAGTACTGATCCTCCACCTGCTCCTAACCGCCCTCCTCAGGTTTATCAACGACGTCCTCGCCCTACAACTACTGAGGCTCCTGTTAACTCACCCGTGCCATATGATCCTCCTGCTGCGGTTCTACCACTTCCACTGGAATCTGTCACTGACCTCACTGAGGTGATGATCGAGTTTCATGTAACCCAAGCGTGTTATTGCCAAAAATCCCGTTTCACGTAATAAATGTTCAGTACGGTCATTGGAAACAACGTGTCTACATGCCGCACTTGCATAATGCGCACAAGACAATAGACTATTGTACTCTCGATTGGCCCACACCGAGTCTGATCGGTGATGCACTTGAAAAGTCAACAAACTTAAATCAATGGGCCCTAGATGTAAATAACGTCTACTCATAAATCTTCAACGTATGAAAGCAACACTATAGGAAAATATACTATAACTTCTGGTGGTCCTTTGAAATTTTATATGATTGTATTCGGTATGGAGCAAATTTTATTTATAAGCAGTTGATGATGGAATTTTGTGAAGCTTTTTTGAGGAAATTCTACTGAGTCCACGGATTAAGTTATGGGGACTGACCAGTACATAATCAAATGTACATTTTTAATGTACTAAATGTACATTATTTTTGTATTGAATGTACATTATTTGTATACTATAAAAATAATGTACATTCAGTACACAAATAATGTGCATCCCCTGAATATAATGTACATTATTTTTATACTGAATGTACATTATTTTTATATTGAATGTGCATTATTTAATAGTATGGTCCACACAGCTGTGTGGACCATGGTCCACACAATAATGATTAATTGAGTACCAGGTCAACCCAATATGCTCGAACAATACATAGCTGAATGAAAAAGTTGAATGAAGTAACCCAAACATGGAAGCCCATCTTGATTTTTAGTACAAGTTCATTTTTAGTGTACTATATATTAATGGATCGGATTAGAAGTTAGGTGTACCTAGTAAATTTGTAGTCGGACATGTATATGGTTAATTGCACGTGTGAAAAGCGGCAGTTATTCATTAAGTGTGAATCGTTATCTCCCTTAATAGCGGTTTAGTGGCGAATCGTTATTTCCCTTAATAGCGGAGGTTTGATTACCGACGGTTATGGCCATTATAATTCTTGTAATTATGTAGCATTAATGAAGGTGTTTAATTAGTCATGACAAGTGTATAAATACCCCTCTGGGGACACCATGTAATGAGTTCAGCGATTCTTTTAAAAATAGTACTCTTTCATTCTTAGTCTTTTGGCTTTCTAAGTCTGTTGAACCAAATGAACCCTGAGCAAAACACCTAAAGAACTTGTAGGCTTTTATGTCGATAATAATATGTAAATGTTAATTAGATCATTATCTTACATAGCTACATTTAAAACTCATTATTAAAAATGTCAATGTAGGACAATAGAACATCATGACACACTTGACACATTGAAAAGATGTCAAGGCTACAACAATGCTATAATTAATTTGGCAAATCTAGAAAATGAAGAAGTTTAAAAAATAGCCACCATTGTTGCATTCATTGATATTGTATATAAAATACTTATTATGCATTCATTAAATATATTAGAATTAATTTAAATTTACAATTCAATATTTCATCATCTACTCAACTTGTTTAGATTAAAGTCAAAATCAACATCAATTTTGACAACAAAACACTTAGTATATAAGATATAGCTACTGTTTTAAAAATGTTTTTGTATTCATATACTTTGAATTACATATTTAAATAAACAAATTCAACATTTAATTATCTATGTATGAACTTCTCCTATATAATCTTGCATTGATATACTTTGAAATACTTATTTAAATATAAACATTGGGTAGCCTATTCGCGCAGCAATGCGCATATAAAACTAATTTGTTAAAACAAGGGTCATATAAAACTCTCTTTTAGTCACAAAAATACAATTAGATTAATGAACTAAAGTCACAAGTAATTAAATTATTAAATACTTAAAAACTGTGTAATTTTTCTAATTTTTAAATTTCATATATCTAATTAAGCCGCTACCCGAAGCTCAAAGGACACCTTTGGGTGGAAGATGTCTTGTACAAAAAAAAACTACAGTGAGGTAAAGCAACATAACTTGTTCATAGATGATTGGAAATCAAGAAGGTCAATAAATAACGGAGAGTCAAACTTAGAACTTTGTAATTATCAAATCAATACGTGTAACGAACTCGATTAAGGTTGGTCCCTATTATTTTTATCCGTTTACCTAATTAAATGCGTTTTCAAATAAGTTACAATAAAAAGCCAAAAGTGTTATGAAATAAAACGAAAATAGTGAATGTCCAAGCAAGGATTCGAGCTCTTGACCTCTTGTTCATATGTTGGGAGTCCATCCATTAAACTGCATACACTATCACTATTGATGTTATGTCTATGTGTATATAACTGCTTACTGGGAGTCTTGAGCAACAATTCAATCAGCTAAACAACAAAATTAGGTGGAGCCTACAGGATTCGAACACGGGAATTCAGGAGAGGCTTAACTTTTAGGCTTCAGACTTATCCAACTAGACTGGCACAATTATGTGTTTATTACTGTACATTTAATATTTGTTTATTCATTTCTGAACACTATAAATACCCCCCCTTAACTCTGTAATTTTTACACTAGAATCATCACTCATCAAATATCATTAGCTTCTTCTTTCTTTGCTCTCGGCTTTCTTATTATTATTACTATAAATATTTATATTATTAGTATTAATATTATTATTTCATAATACGTTATCAGCACGAGGACTCGGGTTCAACCATCACTTAGGTAATATTTCTTTACATATTTTATTTTATACTACGTAATATTTTATATTTTATATAATATTACCAATATGTCAAACCTTACAAATCTTGAATTTGTGGGACTTGATATATCTGGAAAAAATTACCTGTCATGGGTATTAGATGTTGAAATGCATCTAAATGCAAAGGGTCTCGGTGAAACTATTAAAGAAAATAATGATGCCTCGATTCAATATCGAGCAAAGGCAATGATTTTCATTCGCCATCACCTTGACCAAGGGTTGAAAGATGAATATCTTACTGTGAAAGAACCCTCTGAACTCTGGAAAAATTTGAAAGAAAGATATGACCACCAAAGGACAGTAATTCTCCCAAAAGCCCGTTATGATTGGCTTCACTTGCGTTTGCAAGATTTTAAAACTGTGAGCGAATATAATTCTGCTATGTTTAAAATAAGCTCTCAGTTGTTGTTATGTGGGGAGAAAATCACTTATGATGATATGCTTGAAAAAACCTTCTCTACTTTTCATGCATCGAATATGGTGCTACAACAGCAATATAGAGAGAAGGGTTTTACTAAATATTCCCAGTTGATTTCATGTCTTCTGGTGGCTGAACAAAATAATGAGCTGTTGTTAAAAAACCACGAAGCACGTCCTACTGGCTCAATCCCATTCCCCGAGGTGAATAGTGTGTCTAATAATAATAATGCTAAGGGCCATGGCCGTGGCCATAGCCGTAGACGGGGAAATGGAAGATATCGTGGTTATAATCCTGGTAGTGGACAAAATCGTCGCGGTGGTTACAATTCCAAGAATAAAAATTACCATCGAAAAGGGGAAAGTAGTGGTGCAAAACATGATAAGGACAAACGTGAAAATTATTCCAAACGTACTGAAAGCATATGTTATCGTTGTGGCATGACTGGCCATTGGGAGCGCGTTTGTCATACATCAAAGCACTTTGTGGACCTCTATCAGGCATCCCTGAAAGGAAAAGCAAATATAGAGTCCAACAATGTTTTTATGGAAGACGATTTTGTTGACACACAGTTGGATGTTGAAGATTATCTTGGGCCAGTTGAAAATCTAAATTAATGTTTCAAGCTTGTTGTTTAAGATCGTTAAGATCTTTTTGTTAATATTTCTAAGCTTGCATGTTTAAGATCGTTTAGATCTTTCTGTTGTACTTTTGTTGTACTGCTTTTGTAATATATCTAATAAAATCTATCTCTTTGCTTGAAGAAATGAATACATCATCACTTGTGGTTAAATCCAAGGCAAATGAAGAAGATGTATGTATTGTGGATTGTGCAACTACACATACAATTCTTAAAAATGCAAAATATTTTTGCCTGTTGAAAAGAAATGAGGCATTTGTCACTACAATAAGTGGTAGTGCAAAAATGATTGAAGGCTTTGGAAGAGCCAATATATTATTGCCTGGAGGAACAAAATTGATGATTGATAATGCATTGTTCTCTCCAAAGTCTCATAGAAATTTGCTAAGCTTTAAGGATATCCGAAGTAATGGATATCATGTTGAGACTGTTAAGGAAGTGAATCAAGAATTCCTTCAAATTATAAAGGCAATATCGGGAAAGAAATATGTGATGGAAAAATTCCATGCACTTCCCTCTGGTTTATATTGCACAAAAATAAATGTCATTGAAGCCAATCTTAGTGTAAACGAAAGGTTTACTAATTTAACTGATTTTAAGATTTGGCACGACCGCTTGGGTCATCCTGGATACGTGATGATGAGAAAAATAATTGAAAATACAAATGGCCATACCTTGAAGGAACATAAAATATTTCAAGGAAATGAATTCTTCTGTTCTGCATGTTCTCAAGGGAAATTGATTATAAGACCATCAACAACCAAAGTTGGTTTTGAATCACCTGCATTTCTAGAACGCATTCAAGGTGATATATGTGGACCTATACATCCACATTGTGGACCATTTAAATATTTTATGGTCCTAATTGATGCGTCAACAAGATGGTCACATGTGTGCTTATTATCATCTCGTAATATGGCATTTGCGAGATTGCTTGCTCAAATAATAAGGCTACAAGCACATTTTCCCGACCATCCAATTAAATCAATCCGAATGGATAATGCTGGAGAATTTACATCCCAAGCTTTTGACAATTATTGTATATCACTTGGGATTGATATTGAACATCCAGTGGCGCATGTTCACACGCAAAATGGTCTAGCAGAATCACTTATCAAAAGGCTACAATTAATAGCTAGACCATTACTTATGAAAAGTAAACTCCCATCAAATGTATGGGGGCATGCAATTTTGCATGCAGCAGCCCTAATTCGTATTAGGCCCACAAGTTATCATAAGTATTCTCCATTGCAATTAGCCTTTGGTCAGGAACCTAATATTTCTCATTTGAGAACATTTGGTTGTGCAGTATATGTTCCTATTGCTCCACCGCAACGGACTAAAATGGGTCCTCAAAGGAGATTAGGAATATATGTTGGATATGAATCTCCCTCTATAATTAAATATTTGGAGCCATTAACGGGAGATGTGTTTACTGCACGATTTGCAGATTGCCATTTTGATGAAGCATTCTTTCCAACATTAAGAGAAGAAATAAAGTTGTGGAAAGAATAATAACATGGAATACTCCATCATTGCTTCATCTAGATCCTAGAACTCAACAATGTGAACAAGAAGTTCAAAGGATAATTCATTTGCGAGAATTGGCAAATAAACTGCCGGATGCATTTGCTGATCCGAAAAGGGTAACAAAATCTCATATCCCAGCAGCTAATGTCCCTGCTAGTATTGACATTCCAAAAGATCAAACTGGAAATGAATCTCAAGTACGCCTGAAGCGCGGAAGACCTATTGGTTCGAAGGATAAAAATCCTCGAAAAAGAAAGGTCAATACAAAGAATGATCTTAGTGAGAATAAGGACATTCATGAGAAAAATCAAAGAAATGAATCTGAAGGGAATGAGATCCCTGGAGAAATTCATTCGCCAGAAATTGAGAAAAATGAAGAAATGTTGATAAATTATACTAATGCTAAAGATATATGCAATAGAAGTGAAGTTAGTTTGAATGCTTATTTTGCATATAATGTAGCATTAAGTATCATGAATGATGAGATGGATCAAGAACCAAGATCCATTCATGAATGTCAAAATAGGGACGATTGGCCTAAATGGAAAGAAGCAATGCAAGCAGAATTGAATTCTCTTGAAAAACGAAAGGTATTTGGCCCAATCATTCGAACACCTGAAAAGGTAAAAGCTGTGGGTTGCAAATGGGTCTTTGTCCGAAAAAGAAATGAGAAAAATGAGGTCACAAGGTACAAAGCAAGACTCGTGGCTCAAGGATTCTCTCAAAGACCAGGTATCGATTATGATGAAACATATTCCCCTGTAGTGGATGCTGTAACATTAAGATACCTCATTAGCCTAACTGTGCATGAAAGGCTAAATATGCAACTAATGGATGTTGTAACAGCTTATCTGTATGGCTCACTTGATAGTGACATATACATGAAAGTCCCTGAAGGATTGAAAATGCCGGAAAGGCATAAAACAAGTCCTCGAGAACTTTATTCGATAAAGTTACAAAGATCTTTATACGGACTGAAACAATCAGGGCGCATGTGGTATAACCGACTTAGTGAATACTTACTAAAAGAAGGTTATACTAATGATCCAATTTGTCCATGTGTTTTTATAAAAAGATCTAATCATGGATTTGTTATAATCGCTGTTTATGTTGATGATTTAAACATCATCGGGACTCCTGATGAAATCCCAAAAACAGCAGATTATTTGAAAAGGGAATTTGAGATGAAAGATCTTGGAAAAACAAAATTCTGTTTGGGCCTACAGATTGAACATTTGGATAAAGGGATATTTGTCCATCAATCAAATTATACCAAAAGAGTCCTTGAGAGATTTTATATGGACAAAGCATATCCATTGAGCAGTCCAATGGTTGTTCGATCCCTTGAGATGAAAAATGATCCTTTCCGACCTAAGGAAGATGATGAAGAAATCCTTGGTCCGGAAGTGCCATATCTTAGTGCAATAGGTGCACTAATGTATCTTGCTAATAACACAAGGCCTGATATTGCATTTTCTGTTAATCTGTTAGCAAGATATAGTTCTTGTCTAACACAAAGGCACTGGAATGGCATAAAACATATATTGCGTTACCTCCAAGGAACAATTGATTTGGGACTATTTTATGAAAAAGATTCCAAATTGGAGTTGGATGGATACGCAGATGCTGGATATCTTTCGGATCCGCATAAAGCGCGATCCCAAACTGGTTATTTATTTATGAGTGCAGGTGCTGCCATATCTTGGCGTTCCACTAAACAAACATTGGTTGCCACTTCTTCAAACCATGCTGAGCTAATCGCTATTCATGAAGCAAGTCGAGAATGTGTGTGGCTTAGATCAATTACTCGATACATCAGAGGAGCATGTGGTCTGTCTGTGGATAATACAGCAACAACCATATATGAGGACAATGCAGCATGCATCGCTCAGTTGAAGGAAGGATACATCAAGGGAGACAGAATAAAGCACATTTCGCCAAAGTTTTTCTTCACTCACGACCTTCAGAAGAAAAATGAGATCAATATTCAACAAATTCGTTCATGTGACAACTTAGCTAATTTGTTCACCAAAGCGCTACCCACAACTACGTTCAAGAAATTAGTTCGTGGAATCGGTATGCGTCATCTCAAAGATCTTCAGTGATGTCATAAACAGGGGGAGCATATTATTGTACTCTTTTTTCCTTAACCAAAGTTTTTTTTTTCCCACTGGGTTTTTCTTTGGTAAGGTTTTTAACGAGACAATATAATGTTCCTCCTTTTGGACATCCAAGGGGGAGTGTTATGAAATAAAACGAAAATAGTGAATGTCCAAGCAAGGATTCGAGCTCTTGACCTCTTGTTCATATGTTGGGAGTCCATCCATTAAACTGCATACACTATCACTATTGATGTTATGTCTATGTGTATATAACTGCTTACTGGGAGTCTTGAGCAACAATTCAATCAGCTAAACAACAAAATTAGGTGGAGCCTACAGGATTCGAACACGGGAATTCAGGAGAGGCTCAACTTTTAGGCTTCAGACTTATCCAACTAGACTGGCACAATTATGTGTTTATTACTGTACATTTAATATTTGTTTATTCATTTCTGAACACTATAAATACCCCCCTTAACTCTGTAATTTTTACACTAGAATCATCACTCATCAAATATCATTAGCTTCTTCTTTCTTTGCTCTCGGCTTTCTTATTATTATTACTATAAATATTTATATTATTAGTATTAATATTATTATTTCATAATAAAAAGAACTTATTTAACATTTATGGTTTAATCTAATTTTTTAGTAGTACTAAGCAGAAAAACTTTTTTAACCTTGCCCCACTGTATGTAATGTTGTAACGCCCGTAACGGCCGCCAAAGCATATACTCCGTAAATGTCATGTAAGACGTTATCCTTTCCAAGGATAATTCCGTCATTCAACAACCTCACCTATATTTCTGTTCGGACAGTATAGAAATTAGCAGTTTGACTTGGGTCTTTGCGTCCAAGTCTACCTTTCAAATGGGGAGTTGTAACAGCATACCTTCATCGTCGCCCTTTGCCGCCACGTCAGCCGGCGGAGAAAGCGATCCACCGGCGCCGAAAAATGACATCACGGTCCTTCCGCCGTCTCAACCTCCCCCTCCACGCCCCTTCCTCTCGGGCGTGGGGCGCGTGCTTGGGCGCCCCATGGAGGACGTCCACTCCACCTACATTTTTGCGGGGGAGCTAGGTCGGGGACAGTTCGGGGTCACCTACCTAGTCACCCACCGCAAGACGCGCGATCGGCTCGCGTGCAAGTCAATCGCCACGCGCAAGCTTCTCTCCAAGGACGACGTTGACGATGTCCGGCGTGAGGTCCAGATTATGCACCACCTCACCGGCCACCGCAACATCGTCGAGCTCAAGGGAACCTATGAGGACCGCAACCACGTCCACCTAGTCATGGAGCTCTGCGCCGGCGGCGAGCTCTTCGACCGTATCATCGCCAAGGGCCACTACTCCGAACGCGCCGCCGCCGGCCTCTGCCGTCAGATGGTTACCGTTCTCCACTACTGTCACTCTATGGGGGTTATGCACCGCGATTTGAAGCCTGAGAATTTCTTATTCTTAAGCTCCGATGAGAATTCGCCATTAAAGGCTACTGATTTTGGCTTATCAGTCTTCTTTAAACCAGGTATTAGTATAGATTGCATCAAATTAGCATGATCATCTCATAAATTAAATTTATCCATCCACCTTTATGGCAATGTTTGGCCATATCAGTAATCTATGAAATTAGGAACGAAAGGAAAATATTCAATTTTTGTGAGTATTTGTGGGTGCAGGAGATACATTCAAGGACCTTGTAGGTAGTGCATATTATGTGGCTCCTGAAGTTTTGCGCAGAAATTATGGACCTGAAGCCGATATTTGGAGTGCTGGAGTGATACTGTACATTTTACTCAGTGGAGTTCCCCCATTTTGGGGAGGTATCTATTTCTCTCAATGAATGTGCTGGAAATAAACCTAAATTCAAACCTCTGGAAAACACCTATGCTTTGTTTTCTATAGCATGTCCTGTTTGGCAATGCAAACTGCTGCACTTAAATTATGGATTCTCATATAAACCAAATTAACTTTGCTATCTTACCCTTACCCTAAAAATGAGGGGAAAATGTGTCTTCTATGTTTTGTTCAACCTTACCTGAGCAATAATCAATCTTGTGGAAATTTTGGAGATATATTCAGGCGCATGGAGTAAAAGAAACTCAAACTAGTTGGAAATTTAGGAAACTGAAGAATATGTTAATACGTTTAGGGATAATATTTTACTTGATCACAGATAATGGAAGCTAGGATAACATGAATGGACCTTCCTAAATGTAGTCTACTTTCCATTTTATCTTACCTTCAATTATTTGTGGTTCAAATTATAACCATCATTACTAATATTTGTTTCTAAAGCAGGCTAATACTTAAATTTAGTTCATTAGCAATAATATGTTTTTTTTTTACAACATTAAGTTATCTTACTATTAAATTTCATATTTATCATATAAATATTTTCTGTTAGACTCTCCTTTCTCTATCTCTCTGTGGGTTCTATTCCACTCTAATTTCTATCTATGGCATCAACATTTCTATATTCGAATTCAATTTTCCTTTTGACTCCTTATGCATGTGCTTTTTGCATAACATGTGTCATCTTAGACATCCATTTCCAGCATTGAAGCCACTTCCTTCACGAAGGCATAAATTGTTTCCCTTGAATTTAATTTGCTGCATGGATTGAATTTTCTATTGGATTTATGATATACCATGCGACACATGCAAAATTTCATATTAAAAATTGCTCAACAATGGCTTACTTTCTGCACAGAGAATGAGCAGGGTATCTTTGATGCTGTTCTTCGGGGACATCTAGATTTTTCTTCTGATCCTTGGCCATCAATATCTAGTAGTGCTAAAGATCTTGTTAAGAAGATGCTACGTTTGGATCCCAAAGAAAGACTTTCTGCTACTGATGTCCTGAGTAAGTTTAAGCTCTGTAGAATTTTTAAGGTTTTATAGAATATCTTAAGATGAAATTTTTAAAAATTATCTTTTTATGTTTAGTGCACTCATTCTAATGGACTTGTAACATATATGTGCATATTCTAAAGCATTTTCATATTGAGGTGATTGGTTGCCTGTCTAAGGCAAATCAGAATTCTCCTCATTCCTTTTATTGTCATTTCCACTTTTTTAGTTCTTATTGCGTTGGCTCTCATGCTCATTTTTGTCCTCACTGCAGTGGGTTCCTAAACATGATGAAATTATACATTCTCTTCTTTTTGCTTTGCAAATCATTTTCTTTTTCTACCTGCTACTTCTTCCCAAATGTTTCGATTTAGAACAACAAAAACACATGTAGAGACATAGAGGTATATGTGAATGTATAAGTTTCAATGAAGTATGTAGAAATCATTTTCATATGTACCGCCATGTGATTGCATTCTGATATTAAACCAACAAGAAGATGAAATCTTGAGCATGCTGTAAATCAGATATAAGGGTGAATTTCTTAAAATGTAGATCATCCTTGGATGAGAGAAGATGGTGATGCATCTGACAAGCCTATTGACATTGCTGTCTTAAGTAGAATGAAACAGTTCCGTGCTATGAACAAGCTCAAGAAAGTAGCTCTTAAGGTGAAACCATGTATTTGGTGTTCTTATTGCTATTCCTTTCACTTGCTGCCCCCAATTCCTTTCCCTTATGCTCTTACTTCTCCTTTCTGGGTATATAGGTAATTGCTGAAAATCTTTCTGAAGAAGAAATTATTGGTTTGAAGGAAATGTTCAAATCAATAGACACAGATGACAGTGGCACAATTACTTATGAAGAACTGAAAGCTGGTCTTACAAAAATGGGCACCAAGCTCTCAGAGTCAGAAGTGAGGCAATTGATGGAAGCGGTATTGTCCTTTCATTTTTCTTTCTCTATCCCTTCTTTTATTTTATTTTCAATGACCCAACTTTAATTTCTTTCCAATCTTGCATTTTCTACTTTACTATCTATTTCTTGGTCAAATTGAACGAGCAATTCTGAACCCTTTAAATTCAAAATACTCTGACACTGTTTTATTGTCGATGGATGTTTAGACAACTTTGACAGATCTGATTCTAACAAGTAACAACCACCCCACCTCCCCCTCCTAAAAAAGAAAAGGCCACTTGGACTACTCTGAATGGATTGTGTGCTGTGTGCATATGTGGACTGCCCTTGAACAATTTTTGCCATGCAACAAACATTTATTTTCTTTTCAGGCTGATGTTGATGGAAATGGAACTATTGATTATCTTGAGTTCATCACAGCTACGATGCATATGAACCGTATGGAAAGAGAAGACCACTTGTACAAGGCTTTCGAGTATTTTGACAAGGACAAGAGCGGGTAAAAAAAATCAGTTTGCTGAATGCTCCATTTACAGAATACATTTCATATAGTGTGCTGCTTTCTGAGCCATTGACCATAAATTAGGTATATTACTAAGGAAGAATTGGAGCATTCCCTGAAGAAATACAACATTACAGATGAAAAGACAATAAAGGAGATCATTGCAGAAGTTGACACAGATAACGTATGACTTTAGTTCCTTGATCCCTACTTGTGTGGTGGCATGCAGTGCTGTTTATTGCTGTAGTGTTTTCTTCCATTTTCCTTCAAAAAAACAAGAACGAAACAAAACATCAAAATTCATATAGGCATACATTCCCTGCTGCTCTTAAAGAAAAATTCCTATAAAATTATATAGACTGCATTATAGTGAGGAACACGAGACAAGAAATGCATGGCATAATTAATTCAGCTCTGCAATAGAAATACCGTTGCATTCTTTTTGTTATTAATTTACTTAGCAAAAAAGGATAACACCTCTGTTGAATTGCAGGATGGGAAAATCAATTATGATGAATTTGTGGCAATGATGAGGAAAGGCACCCCTGACTTGGTCACTAATAGGCGTCGTAGATGAAACCATGAAAGAAACAAAAATATTTTTGTGTCGTGTTGCATTGTGCACAGGTGATACTCGATTTGTTCTGTGTTCAGCAATTTGGATATGTGCATGGGAATGTACATGGTTTTCTGTACCCATCCATCTCTCATTGTGGAGGGAGAGCAAGATATACAGTCTGCTTGCTAAAGTGTTTTCTTTGAGAGGTTCTGCTGCTGGGCTGATCAGAGATAGGATATACAACTGGGAGAGGAAGATCTGTTCATACACATACTCAGTTATACATTGTAAATTGTACACTTCAATGTTGTTTACTCTCTTTCAAATAAAATAAAATAAAAAATCAGGTTTTTGTGTGTAGTCTTCATGCCCCTTTCTATGTATCAATTCTCTGTCCTCTCCATCAATTAAATCATTAATAATATCTGCACCCCAACTGGGTTTATGAACATCCATGAGGGATAATACTTTGGCATCTCTAACAAAAGGTGAAGTCAGGCTAGGGAGCCATTTGTCATATGCCCTTTCCACCAGAATTTATTCATAGCTCATTCAATTTTGTTGCACAGATCTTTAGGCAGCAAAAATATGCCCATGGCACATCATATGGCATTGCCTGCAAAACATTCTTTATAGGCACTTCTCTGCTTGCTCTTGATAGGAAATTATTGTTCCAACCGTTTGTGGATTCCTCAAATCCGTTTCCATAACTCCAGAGATTGAAGCAATGATCTTCATCGGAGTTTGTTTATCACTATGACTTAGCAGACATAGTTAGATTGGACATAGTTAGATAGGAAAATTAGCACATACTAAAAAATAGATATTAAATAATAATTAAGTATCTAACCAATAGCCATTCACAGGGTCTATAAACATTAAAAAACATACCATTCCCTAAATTCCAAAAACTCGAGATTCTTGATTAAATAGTACTTGGATAACGTCACAAAAATTGCAGATCTTAACCTCATCAACTATATATATATTTAAATTAGTTAGTACTTTAAATTATAAAATTTAAAGAAAATACAACTACAGTTGGAATTAAATACTTACCGCTTACACAATATTTAGCCTTACAAAATTGTAGAACAACAACAACAGGCTCATTATTCTTGTTCTTGGATTTAAAAAACGGCTCAACATTTAATACGTTCATCCCACACAGTACATTTTAGCTTATTGCTCATACAAAAACCATACAATACACTTTTTTAATAACAAACTCAGTGATAGTTATTTAGAACAAAACTATGTATATCATGAAAAAAATCTTACTGTGATACACATCCAAACAACTATTGTGGTTGCTCTTATGGATACTCACCAAATTTATATTTTAATAAAATAAATTCAAAGTATTAATAAAATATGAACTAAATGCACAAATTAAAACTCAAATTATATAATAAATATATCGAAGCTATTTTAATATAATAATTAATTTGTTTTACTTTCAAAAAAATAATTAATTTGTTTATTATTTAAAGACAAATACATATAATGAAAGTTCCAAATAAATATGCACAATGTACAAATACAAGATGATTTTTTTTTTTGGTTCTATACTTTTCTATACAAAAATTTTAGACAATTGTATATTGTAAATAGTATGTAAATATTTACATGGATTAAATTTTAAGTGACTAATATTTACCAATCCAAAATTTACTTAAATTTATAGTGATTACAAAATAACAAAAACAACATATTATAACCAATAAATCAATTGCTAAGCCCCTGGTGGTTTGATAGTATCATTGTTACAAGGTCACAAGTTTAAGCCTCATTCCAATCAAAGATGTTGCTACTTGCTATCATGTTGAGTAGATACTACACTTAAGTTAAATTGTATTCCCTCCGTCCCATTTTATGTGTCTGATTCGGTTAACGAGGCTTGACTGAAGTTATTTTTAATCTAATTTTTCATAATATTAGGTTTATTGTAAATATACAAAATTTATATATTTAGAAACTACACTAACTAAAAGTATTATTAAACACAAAAAAAAAATCAAATTTAAAAATAAGTAAAAAATACTAAAAAAAAACATAGAAGAAAAATTACATTGACAGTTTGACCAATGAATAGTAAGTAAGATAAATAAAATGAGACAGATGAGTAATAAAAAAAAAATAAAAAACAATAACCAACAAATCAATTCATTTGGAGAGAGAGGAAAAAACACCCTCATATATAGGGAGAGAATCTGAGGAACGTAAAGAAAATATTGATTCCTTCTGTCCTCAGGACCTCAGCCACATAGATGATAGATTCCAAAATGATTCTTTCCATATCCATCTGTCATATATATAAAAATTAAATAAATAAATATACAAATTATCCTTATACTGTATACTGTAGTAGGAAAAAAAAAAAAGAAATTGGAATCTGGTAGGGTTTTGTCATTTGTTCTTGGGAAAGAAATAGGAAGGTGCTGAAGAACAATGAAATGCTAAATAAGGATGGCTTCAATTCCAATCACTCCTTGTTTTCTCAAATTTAGGGCTTTTTCTTCTTCTTCTTCTTCTCAGTATTCTTATAATCACAATACTCAGATTGGGCTGATGCTGGCTTCGAATTCCGTTCGCTCTCTTCCCCGACCCTCTCTCCTTTCCTCTTCAATCCCTAATTTCAGGGTTTCAAAATTTGCTCCCAAATCCATCTCTCTCCTCCCCCAAACCTCTCGATTCTGCGAAACCCATCAACGCCTTACTAGAAAGGTACGCTTTTTTATTACTCCGTATTATTTATGTTCGTAAGTCTGAGGTATACTTTGTTTTGGTTTCAATATCTAATCAATAACATAAATTTGCAATCTTCTTATTGTTCTCTGTTTGAAATTAGTTCATTTGATTGTCTAGTTTCTCCAGCCAAATGGGATGTATTCTATTACAGCTTTTCAGTTCTAACTCTTCCTAAAGTTGCTACCTTTAACTCAATATGCTGCCCACTTGGGGGTGCTGACTAGTTGCTTGTGTGTGTGTGTGTGCATAGGTTATGAAAGCTCATTTTATACTCACCACAACAATCAAATATTTACTTTTGCTGTGTACTTCTACATTTTGTTGTTATTCATGTATTACCAATTCATTTTCAAATAAAGGTCCATGAATTATGAGTTACTTGGTGCTTGTTTGGTTTGCAGTTTATTGCCTCTTATCTACTTTCATTAGTTGGGCCAAACACTGCTTTCTACAAAGTGCTTCTTGGAGTGACTAAGAGACAATTTGCCTCTTTCTTTAGAAGCTCTAATTTGAGGTTTTTTTTTGAAAAAAAGCTCTTTGTGGAGAGATACAGGTCTTCTATTGAAAGTTTTATATTCCAAATTAGCTTCATTTCATTCTAAATAAGTACAAAGCAATATATTTGGAGAAGTTTTTAATGAGCACTTTTCAAAATGAACCATGCTAGACACCCGTACATAAGCCGGTTCCTATTGATCACCTCCCTAACATATCACCGTTTTATGATACCTATATTACCTTATTAACTTAGGGTGGTATCGGCCAATTCACCAGTAGTCCATGACAAGAAAATTTTTTCCTTTTTTAATTAGGGAGGGGTTAATAGGGGGTGTTAATTGTAGGGGTGAAAAACAATATCCTTTTAAAATAGATCTTTTTGCCTCTTAACTGCTTTGTTCAAACAAGCACTTAGAATTCTTTAAAGGCAAATTCTGTGTCTAACTTTTCTCTGTTCTAATTGGGAGTATGATGCCGGGATACATTTCATGTGTTGATGAAATATGAAAGCATGGGTATGTCCTAAAATTTGGAGACTATAGACGTAAACATTTCACTTGTTATCATTTATAATTAATGGATCAGTAAAGGGTCTACATGTTTAGGAGTAAGCAACTCAGGAATCAGCATTGATTCTGGAATATTTGTTATGCATGAGATGTGCATGTCATCTGCAGATCTTAATTTCATATAATTGTATATTGTAGAAATGGAAAATTTCATGCTTTAGGAATGAAGAATTTTGTTCTGGTGAATCCAACCCTGAGGTGATTGAGGAGGTTCTGCAGGAAGATCAAAGAAAGTCAGAAATTGATAAATCAAGTGTTGGGAAAAGAGATTGGATTTCACTTCTTGCAGAGGTAAGTTCTCCATCCATACTCAATTTAAGCATATAGTTTGCTTAGTTATTGACTTCCTAATGTATCATGCAATTGCTTTTATGCATTCCACATTTGTCAATGGGCTTATACTTTTCAGGCACCAAATATAGTACGTAGAGTGATTGGTGAACCTTGGGACGTCCCATGGACAGCAAAGACCATCTTTCAGGTAAGAGTCCTGAGATACCTTGCTAATAAGCTTTTGAGATCTTATAAGATTTCTTATATTTGCTTCGTAGGTGTCAAGAAAATACATGAATATAAAAAGGTGTATTCAGTGAATATCTTGGTTATTCTGCCAACTTGGGGAGCCCAAGAGCCCAAACTCTAAATTGGGCAGAGGTTCTGGGGCTTAGGATAATTGGTTGGGAAACCTAACGTATCCCAAAAAAAAAAAAAAAAAGGCTTGGAATTCTCTTACTCATTAATTGGTTTACATGTTATTACTTGTTACTGTTCGTTTTGTATTTTCGGAACTTCAGTCAGCTTTCTTAGGTTTCCTGACTTATCAGTATATTAAGGGATCGCTGCTCTCAGTATCAAATATCAATAGTTGTGGACTGAATTTAGGTTGTTTCCAAAGATGTGTATATTTACAATTCCATCAACATTTAATGTCCACTTCCCATTATAATTACAGAGTAAATGTTTAAAATAAAATAACTGGTGGAACTCTAATTGTATGGTTTCTTTAGCAATATATAAGTTAAGATATTTAAAGCTAAACTACATTTCACTAAAACCATGATTAGTTGATGAGTTTTTTATGCAAATTCCTTTTGATGGTAGTCTCGTGCCTCCTCTTAAATGTATTTTAGCCAAATGTATTTACCAAGGGAATCCTTATGGTATTGCAGGTTATGCTCCTTTGGATTGTGTCCTTCTGGTTTATTGGTTCGTGGATGATTCCTTTTGGAGCGCACTTGGTGGGTTTTAGTAAAGAATCATTGACGTTTAGAGGGCAGGCTTTGTTCAGCCTATTGACTGATGTAACCGAGGGCCTAGCTGGAATTTTAATTCTTCAACGGTGCTTATCTCGCTTTCGTCCCCTTCCTCGTGACTGGTTTAAATTTAGCGTGAGAGGAAACTGGATCTTCGATCTCGTTCTCGGATGCTTCATGTTTCCACTTGTAAATCGGCTCTCACAGTTCAACCTCGACCTGCTTCCTGTGCTGCCTTCGACTCCCGTCACACTCTCCAGCGTTGAGCAGTCGATAATGGCGCGAGATCCGGTGGCCATGGCACTCTACGCACTAGTACTGGTCGTGTGTGCTCCGATGTGGGAAGAGATTGTATTTAGGGGCTTCCTTCTTCCTTCTTTGACAAAGTACATGCCTGTATGGTGTTCAATTCTTGTGAGTTCAGTCGCCTTTGCTTTAGCGCATTTTAATGTACAGAGGATGTTACCGCTAATATTTCTGGGGGTCGTCATGGGGATAATATACGCTAGGTCTAGGAACATCCTCCCGTCGATACTCTTGCACAGTCTGTGGAATGGCTTTGTATTCATAGATTTAATGAAATAAAAACCCTTGGCATTACAAATAATTGTGTACAGCAATTCAGCAAAGCTCTGATTTCATCATTCTGCAAAAACAGACAGACAGACAGACAGACATCTGGAGCATTTGTTTTGTTTACTGAAGATTCTATTCAGTTAATTGTTCAGTAGAAGAAATTCTTTATCTCTAATGAATCTGTTGCAAGAGGATGGGGGTGTGTATTTTCATTCTTCCAAACACAACAGATTGGCTGGTTTTGTGGTCAGTAGTTTGAAGATTGTAGAGGTGTAGCTTCTGTACTGTTGTCAACTGCATTGTTTAGTTTGTATAATGAAACTATCATTCTTATAGCAATAACATTTCATTTCTAATTTTAGCTCAAATACTCATGTGTTTATACTTTTTTATGATGCACATATACAAAAATTGATTATCTGACCATGTAATTGTACATAATAAATTATTTACATTGAAAATGATACACCTTATAGTTATTCATACTTTAAAACTAGAATAGGATGTCAGAAGTGGGATTTGAACCCACGCCTTCTCACAAAGACCAGAACTTGAGTCTGGCGCCTTAGACCACTCGGCCATCCTGACAAGTGATTTAAAAATTTGTTTACACTTATAATATAGAAAGAACAAGTTTTAAAAAGGCAGACTAACAAAATATGTAATGTCAGAAGTGGGATTTGAAGCCACGCCCTTTCTCGAAGACCAAAACTTGAGTCTGGCGCTTTAGACCACTCAGCCATCCTGACAAGTGAATTGCAATTTTTTTTCAACTCTAATATAGAACAAGACCATGTTTTTAAAAGGCAGACTTTGAGTCTGACGCCTTAGACCACTCGGTCATCTTGACTTAATTGTGTGCAAAGTTTTATACATTACATGTTAATAATACAGTTTATTCTGCAAAATACAGACTTATTCCATAAAACACGTATAGATCCAATATGTTTTTGATACTTCACCAAATGTTCAATGGCGTTTCCTGTTTCACTAGGTAAGGAGTATTGTGCGATGGTTGCAGACACAATTTCCAAGATGTACAATAGAGTAAATTCCATGACATTATATGTATAATAACACGACTGAACCATGTGCATATGCAGGATTGTAGAGTTATTTACAAACATCTGGGTGGCAAACCCAAGATGTTTGCTGGTAAATAACAGAAAAACACAGCTTCTTCAGTGATCAAATTCACATTCTCACATAATGGCACCATACAGAATTACAGTCCTAGGCAAGCTTCTTATCTTTCAATGGCCCTCGCGGTATCTTGCTTAAAACTTTTGCGTCGAACACTGCATACTGCTTCTTGAGCTCGTGCATTGCCTTCTCAGCGAATGCATCCACTTCGTCCTCGTATTTCTCGTACAACACAGGCACCGTGTGGAGTAAAACAACAGCTGCGTGTTCAATCACAATATCAATAACTAGATACGGTATAGTAAGATAAGTAGATAAGAATGCCTACAAAAATTCAGCAGGTTTGGAAACATTACCTATATAGAATAGAGTCAGGAAATCACAGCAGCTGCCCACAATAGATACGATCCAGAGCCCAGTAATTACCTGATTAAGAAACAACATTTGGAAAGAGTTTTGAGAGGGAAAAAAACACCTTTTTGAAGAGCAATAAGTACTGGAAACAATGCAAACATTAAATATCCCATCTAGATAGTGCACATATCGGCCTTCAAAACGACAGTGGCAGCCACATGAATGCAAACCTTAACAGCATAAAGGCATATATTCTTGATTCTTAGCACAAGAATGTTAGTATACCATTAGAAACATCTTCAGATCCCTTCCTGATGCAATATCCCGCAGAACTGCCAAGCCATGATTGACATCATTCCTAAGAGCAGACGCAAACTGCAATACAGGTTCCTCTGGGATGTGAACTTCTGGAATGTGTGGTGCAGACCTAAGAAGTAAAGGATTACAAGAAATACATGACATTGATTCAACACAAAACTAAAGGAAAATAACTAAACAACTGCTTACTTCTTGATGAAAGAGCTAGCATTTGACCATAAAAACAATACAGCCAAAGCAAGGATGAGGCCGTGACACACTGCAGTGAGCAAATGGTATTCTAGAACCTCAAACAGAATCCAGATTGCAGTGGCCCCACCAAGAACTCCCGCCGATATCTTCTTATTCCTCCATAAAAAGACATCAGCCTCTGCACCACAAAACTACCCAGTGTTCAATGAATATTTAAGTATATTAAATCAGCTAAAAGGTCCCCCATTCAGTCCTACGCAGCAGCAAGGAATTATAAACTCAGATAATATGTTCTTTAGATAACAAGCTCTGTAACATCTCAAAGATGAGATGTAATTTAATTCAATTCAAGGCAGATTCTAGTAATTATCCGTTTCCTACTTTCCATGAAGACACTCAACCAGCAAAATCAATGTTCATCAGCAAAAAGTTGAAGACCATAATTACAATCACGGAAAGAAAAGTGAACATTCATGAGGCATATGCAGGAACATGTATCATTAAGCTGTTGGCTTTTACCAATCCTTCAAGCACTCTTCTCCCTTTAATTACTACTTCCTGGATCTAGGTTCAAATTTAAACCCACTGGAAAAAATTAAAGCAAAAGAAAAGTAATTTTACAAACATTTATTATTTCAGAGAACAAAATCACAGAAACGCTAGCAATTGACTGAAACTATTTATAAATAAATAAATTAAAAAAAAAATGAATCTCTAAACAAGATTCACTTGCACACCAAGCACGGTTAAACCTATAATTCTATAAGTTACCTGATCACAGCACCAAAACGAAGCAAACAATATCAATCAGTTATTATAAAAATTGAACACAGTAAAATTTAATTTATTAAAAAAAATCCTCAAGTCTTAACTACTTATAGGTGCAATTTGTTTTCTTACTTTACCTGTTTATTAACATAAACTGAAAATTTGTTGGAGGAAGAAAGCTATGGTGTTGGATAGAAAGTAGAAACTCACGTTTTCCACCGCCGAGAACTTTGTGAACAGGCTGCTGCCGTCCAAAGAGTCGACGAACCTTAGCCTCCATGGACGAAGTCGTTTTCTTCTCCTCCTCCTCAGAATCGGACGACGACGAAGAATCGTGGTTGTGAATTTTGTCGGCAATCTTCTCCACCAGTGACTCCTCTTTCCGGTCCTCCTCCGCCATGGCCCGATTCGACTCAACCAAACTCGAACCGCAGCTCACCGAACACGTACGCTACACGCGTGAGAGACTTCGCTCGCGAGTGTACAGAGGAAGAAAGAAGCAGAGGTGAAGTTTATCAGCGCAAGTAACAGCTGAAAAGGGAGAGATGATTGCACAAAGGCTTTTATGCGAGGGGGGGAGAGATTCGAAAGAGATTGAACGTGGAGCGTTGGATTGGATTCTATGTTGATAAGCCGCCGAATAGCCGGATAAGCCGAGGC
Source organism: Ipomoea triloba (assembly GCF_003576645.1). Lineage (NCBI taxonomy): Eukaryota > Viridiplantae > Streptophyta > Magnoliopsida > Solanales > Convolvulaceae > Ipomoea > Ipomoea triloba. The sequence continues at coordinate 21,291,174 of NC_044927.1, forward strand.
TGTTGGCGTGGAACCTACTAGAAGCGCCACGACAAGATGGGACTAGATGAAGGTGACCCCTCATTTAACTTGTACTATTTGACGCCTTACATATTATGAACCTCTTACATATTGCAACAAACACATAACCAATTTCCTACCTTGTCTATTTCCATAGAAAATCTAAGCAAAAAAAATTTATTAAAATATTGGGATTCATGTCCAACTTTTTGTATGCCGTACAAGATATACAATACATAAAGAAAAAATTTTAATTTATGCTACCCACTTAATCACTTATACCCCAATTATTAATGTCACTCTTTAATTTTAAATGATGTAAATATTGTTTCTGAATTTTCAAAACATTATATATATTATTGTCCCTCCGCTAACGGACGTGTTATATGACATCATTTAGTAATGTTAAAATTGTAATGTTTTTTCACTTTATTTTTTTAAAATAAAATTGTTAAAGGATGTCAAGAGCCTGAATTTGAACTTGTGGTCTTTAAAATGCAATCCAAGGTCTAACCCACCAAGCTATTTTAGAAATTGTTAACTTTGTGGTTTATATTACTCCGTAATTTTTCTTATTTCTTGCTGGCTTGCCCGTTTTTCTTTCCTTTGTTTCTTAGCAGTCCCATCTCCTTCTCTTTCTTCATAGTTAAGTTTTCATAATATTTAAGTTTAAATATATTAATATAATCGAAAATGATATTTTCAACCACTTTAAATACATGAAAAAAAATCTCTCATCATTATTTCAATTGCCTGATTGCCAAACAAAATTACATGAAATTTATTCCGATATTATTAACCTTTTAAAACCTAGAATATTTAAGTTTTCACAATATTTAAGTTTAAACTTAAATGTGAAGGAAGATAAGGAAATGGGTTTTCTTAGAAAGAAAGGAAGGAAAAACGGGGGCAAGCTAAAAAGAGAAAAATGAAAATAAAAAGTAAAATATTAACAATTTGTGAAATAATTTGGCGAGTTAGACCTTGGGTTGTATTTCAAAGGTTGCAAGTTTAAATTCATAACTTTTACAATCCTTTAATTATTTTATTTTTTATAAAAGTAAAAAAAAAAAAAAAAAAAAGAGAAGAAATTTATTATTTTAACTTTACTAAACAATACCATATAACAGATCTATTAAGAGAAAGGCAAAATATACAACATTTTAAAAATTCAATGGTAACATTTTCACCATTTAAAATTTAAAAATAACATTAATAATTGAAGTATAAGTGAGGGACATAAATTACAAATTTTCTCAAACATAAATAATAGACTAAAAACTTTTGATATTATACGACCCAATCTTATATTTAAAAATAAAAAGTCATTCACTACGTGAAATATGATATGACGCACACGATACCAACTTATGCACTCCACTAATTTTAAATGCTTTACATTAGCCCACGTACCATGTCTTAGGTCTTCGGCCCAATACAACGATAATTTTATTATAAACTCGGTTCACATTACAATATAAATTACTAATATACATACAAAGTATTATTTGTAATATATTTGAAATTTTATTTTTAATATATTAAAAATTTATTATTAGTGTATGAAACTTCATTTCAATATATCACCTAAAAAGGATCTATAGTATATTAAGAATTTATTTAAAAACTTAGAAAATGATTTTCGCTAGCTATATTCTGAATTTTTTCGTATTTAGTTTGGGTATTCAAGTAAAATAAAGTCAAAGAAAAATATTTAATTTGGTCAACGAAAAAAGAACTCAATTTGATGAAAAATGTCTTCTTAAATTTTTAGTTGAGAGATATTTTCTAGATTTTTTATTTTTTCCATCTTTATATTCTCTCTCTATCTCTTTTCTAGTTAGTTTCCCGATTATTATTACCACAACCACCACCACCACAACCACACAATCACAACCACCTCACGTCCACACCACCACAATAGAATCACAACCACCACAGCGCCACCACCACTTATTATTATTATTATTATTATTATTATTATTATTATTATTATTATTAGGGAAAATGCATTTTTAGTCCCCGTTCCTTTCTAGCGGTTTTAGTCCATAAGTTTTACTGTTGCAATATTTACTCTTAACTCTTTAAAAATGAGGATGTTTTAACCTATAAAGCAACAAAACTATTAAACTCTATTCAATTTTAATTAGTGCATGGGTATGTTAGTACTTTTTAATATTTATTCTTTAATTATAATTTTTTTAGTCTTGATGTTATATTTAGAAAAAAAAAATTTGATTTTAACAGCTTAGTGTAGAAAAAATAGGGATGATGTACCAAACTTAAAGATGAAATTATTTTGGGAAAATTATCGCTAATTCTATATTTTGCAAATGAAATACCAAAACTGAAAAAGTTATAAAGAATAAAGATATTAAAATTTTAAAATACTAATGTATTATGTAAAATTTTAATATAGTTTAATAGTTTTGTTGTTTCAGTGGTTAAAACTGCAACAAAAATTCAAAATTATAAATTAATTATTTTCAATTAGCACATACAATCGTTTAACTTCATATATTAAGGATCCTTGTTTTTATTTTGCCCCTGGCCTATAAAATGATAAAACTGGCCAAATGGGTCCGTTCTCGTCATGCTAAACTAATTGTGCTTGGATCAAGTTTTGAATTAACTCGCTCATTCGAGCAGTTGGTTTGATAATCACAATGTTATAGTTCACCTACTCGTTGAAGCTGTTTATTAGCCTTAGTTTAAGCTAGTCGACTATGGGCAGCCTAAGTTGATTTACCTCATTGTGGTCATTTGTAATCTAGGTTAACAAGGCGGACTTAATCTAAATCACACTTTCGGATATCGGTTTTGAGCTTTCCTATCTCAAAAGTTTTTGTAAGTTCATTATATTTTGATATATATTCATTTTCTGTGTATTACAATATAAATTAAACTTATAATTTAATAAAAGAATTAATTTAATTTCCAGTCCTATTAGATTTATAGGTGACTAACCATTTTTAGTCCTTTTCAATAACATCCCATTTGGTCATAGTATTATTGTGGAATGACCATTTTTGTCATCTATCAATAAAATCGTTGAAATGTTGTTAAATACAAAAACATTTCGATCTTTTTTTATACAAAGTAGATTGACCTACTATATTTTTATTTATTTTTATTTTCTTGAAAAAAATCATAATTGAAAACTTAAATGTCATTATATTTTACGAAATTTCAACGTTTTTATTAACGGAAGACAAAAAATGGTCATTTCACAATAATACTATGATCAAATGGGATGTTATTAATACTATGATCAAATAAGAATATTTACCAAAAAAAATGATCAAATAAGAATGTTCTGTTACTCCAAAAAAGAGAGAGAGAGAGAGAGAGAGAGTGTGTGTTCTAAAAAAAAATGACTAAAAGTGAATTGTCATATATAAATCTAAGACAAAAAGTATAATTAACTCTTTAATAAAAATTAACTCACAAAATACCAAATATTAATGATTCATCTTGTTATGTGAGGCTTGATTTAAGATATAAGGATTGGCTAAGACCCAACTTACTGGGCCTTTTGTTGGGCTCTATAGCTGAACTTGGGCCCAAGTGTTACATGCCTTAGTGGATCATCATGGATGCAATATTATGACTAGGGAAGCCCGTGTACCTTGGGGCTGACAAATTATTATGTGGATCATGGTCTACATAATTATGTAGATCATGACTATAAAATACATTTTAATATATTTAATATGGAATATATTCTGAGTATATCGTCCTACGAATATTATACGCATGTTCGGTGTATTGTACGGATACATGGCATATAAAAGGGCCTTAGTCCTTCATCAGTGGGGACTTTTGGCTCCTCCTCCCTCTATCTAAAAATTCTCTCAAGAATGAATAAGAAAGGTTCTGGAAGCCTATTTCTCCATTTCCACTCTATACTTTCTCATACACTATTATCTACGAATTGTTTATACTGTGTAGTTAGAGCAATTTGTTATATCAATATTAAATGAACATTTTTTTTGTACTGAAAGTACTTTATTTGATAGTACATATAAAATAATGTACTTTCAGTACTCAAATAATATACCTTATATATATAAATAATGTATTTTTAGTATATTAAAAATGTACTTTTTATTTATGGTTGTCCACACAGTTGTGTGGACCATGATCCATATAATAATCATTGTTTGATGCTCTGCCCTATTGTTATATTTTCTCAATATGCTATTGTATTTTTGAGGTTGCAAACAAATTCAATTATTATTCGATGATTTATATATTTGTGTGAACCATAAATAAAAAGTACATTTTTAATATACTAAAAATATATTATTTGTATACGTATAGTACATTATTTGAAAGTACATAATTTTTTTTTAAATATATTATCAAATAATGTACTACCTCCAATACACAAATAATGTACTTTTAGTATATTAAAAATATATATTACATTTATAGTCAATACAATTATGTGGACCATAATCTACACATTAATTTACCAAATAAATTAGAGTTGAACAAATTTAGGTTGCGGTCCTATCAAATTTCTAGCAACATCACTATAAACGGTGCACTGTTATAGGCGAAAATGAAAGGGCACGCAACATGATAACAAGTGTGTTGGCCTTAACAATTAACACGCTTTTTTTTTTTTTACTTAACATTTGGGAGAGAGTCACCTCATGCCGCTTAACCACAAAGTTTTTGGCAGCAGTTAGGTTACTATTGCGGTCATATCAAATTCCTAGTACATAACAAATAAGGAAAATTGTAATTTATACCCCTTCATAATTGGAGGCAGTTAACACATTCACGCAGTCGAATCCGCAGCCGCACTCAGGATTCTCGTAGAAATTGTCGATCGGGAAGCAGGCGGAAGCGATTCCGATGGAGAAGCACAGCTCGTCGCCGCCGTCGTTAGTGACCTCGACGATGTTTATCTAGAAGAACAGTATCTTCACTTGCACGCTACTGAGCTCGGAGAGCTTGTCCTTGGAGATCTTCCCGGCGATGGTGCTCTTGTACTTAAGATCGTATCCGTCTATTTTGAAGCTGCAGGATTCTTCCAGGTACACGGAGAAGTCGCCGCTGCTGGTGTCTAGCCAGCTCGTAGCTCGGCACGCCCGTCGGGAGAAGGCCAATTGGAAAGTTGTACTGCTGCAGCACCTGGTACGCTGTCAGGATGTTGTCGCCGGCGGCCTACGGGCCGACGAAGAGGAGAGCGAGGGAGATGAGGAGTACGGAGAGCAGTTGAACGGAAGACGCCATTTTCTACGGTCAACTAGTGAGGAGAGTAATGTTATGGCGGATATTGGCAACGCCAGTGGAAGCAACATTTGATAAGGCCAGCTGTCGCACCCAATAGAGGTGCCTACAATCCAGCGAGGGGTTAGTCACTGTGTTCGAGGGTGGACCCTGGGTTACACCCAAAAAAACATTTGATTGAGGTCTGGGCAAAAACGCAAATTATATTGTGGACTATGGATGGCACGGCCTCTGTTTCGCGCAACTGCAGTTCCTTTTCAACACAACTACAGTTCCTTTTCAACACAACTACAGTTCCCTTTCAACACAACTGCAGTATCAATTCAACACAACTGCAGTATCAATTCAACACAACTGCAGTATCAATCATGACCCATGGTCCACAGTATAACGACCGGGGCAAAAACAAAGTGGTAGTTAGAGCCCAAGGTAGATAAGAGGGCAAATTATTGCGTGGACCATGGTTCATATATTTGTATGAACTATGAATATAATATATATTTTTAATATACTATGTATTTTGAATATATATTATTTTTTTATATATTATTTATACTTTTAAATAGTACACTTTATGTAGTATTTTCAGTATATTAAAAATATATTTTTTATTTATTGAGATAAGGGGTATTTTTGTCTTTTTATTCACTAGATAAATTGCGCTAGCTAGTAGCTAGTTAACTTTGCCTTCCACGAGTTAATTATCTTAGGTTATTGTATTATGATTAATTTTGACTAAGTTAGGTATTTGTATAATACTCGTAATATATAGTACTAATGTTTGTTAAATTTACTATCCATAACATCGTTCCAAATGAAAGGAACTTATTTCATGTTTAGTAGTAGGGTAAAATTGAAATAATTACCAATATTGTAATTATTGATGTTTGGTTGTTTTATGACCCTATATTGAGAATAAAAGTTTTGAAAAATATAAAAATAAAAACTCAAGACAATTGATCATAATATAATAACATCTAAAACATCAATATGAACAAAAAAAAATTAAAACAAAAATCCAAACTTAAAAATCATATATTACCAATAAGATAGAATGGTACCCGTTTTTAATTAGGGAATGAAGTTTGTAATTGAAGGGGTAATCAAATCTCATAGTTGTCACGTAGCTTGTAGCTCAATGGTGGTTTTTCAAAATGGGAGGGCACAAGTTTGAACTCATAGGTTGAGAAACTATGCATGGACATATACTATATTGTAATAGAGTCTGTAGTACTTAAAAATAACTTTTCAAAAGTTGTCAACCAAACACTAACTATAATTTTGATTTAGATTTATGGTGTGTAAACTCATGAACAAAACACTCTTACACACCCTCCTTTTTTTTTCAAGACTTAAAAAAAGAATTTCTCCAAAAAATTGTTCATTTCTCTAACATGTCAAATCTCTATATATAGTACGAAAAATATTATTTGTACTCTCAAGTTATACTCATTACTTTTATTCCCTTATTCAAAATTGTGTTGTTGACTTTGGAACCCACCGAATAAAAATATTATCACATCATGGAGTAAAAGTAAGAGAGCATGCAGTGTGATGGTATTCTGATTATTACCATTCTAAATGAATGATCTTACATGGCGTTTGGTTGGGATGATGGAATTAGGGGGGAAAAGAATTGTAATTCAATGAATAAAGTAGGAATTGAAATTACAGTGTTTGGTATGCAGAAATAGGGAATTGAAAGGTAAGAAGCGACAAAATGACAAAAATACCCTTATGTTGTGATAGATGTTGTAGTAATAGTAGTAGTAGTAGTAGTAATAATAATAATAATAATAATAATTCTTTCAAATAATAATAATAATAAAATAATAAGTATAATAATAATAATTCATTCAAATAATAATAATAATAATAATAATTCTTTCAAAATAATAATAATAATAATAATAATTCTTTCATAATAATAATAATAATAATAAGTCTTTCAAAAAAAATTTTTTTTTTTAAAAGACAAAGGATATGGAAGGATGTGCAAAATTGTCTTTACACCAACAAATTGTCCCTCCTCTCCACCGAATTGCAATTCATGAGGTACTCCATATATGAATTGCAATTCATCATTTGGAGAGAATTGCAATTCCCTCAAACCAAACACTGTAATTTGGAAATTCACTGAATTGCAATTTCCCCCAAACTACATCCAACCAAACAGGCCATTAATACGACTATATAAAGAATCATAAATATTAAAAAAATCATATAGTACATTAGTACACTTCTACTTGATTTCATTTATTTATTATAATAGTAGCAACTAGCAAGAAATTCAGGCTTTGAAGATGGAGTTGTTTGTAGCATTAAAGTTAGGCGAATGGATACAGGATAACAGACAACTTTTGAATGGATGTGACTATGTGAGTCGAGAGACGATGACGACTTTCACGCCACAATTTCACGTTCATTATTAACTAAGGAGTAATTTTTAGGTGAAAGACTGAAAGTACATGAAGAATTTAATCATACTTTGAGTTACTAGTTACAGACAATATTAAAATAACGTTCACAAAGAATTGAATTCATGATTTTTTTGTATGAAATTTATGTTCCACCCATCACACAAAGACATTTAATACTCTTATTCTTGAATGCTTATTTGTTTGAGTACAATAATTACTTGCTTAAAATGGTAGAATAAAAGTATAAGAGCTATAAACTAAATCTAAGTTTCATAAAATAGACTCCTATTTTATTTTTTGGAGTAAAATAAACTCTTATTTATTATTTTTGCAAAAATCCTCCTTAGGTACAAATTAATCGGCGCCTAGGCGCCGGCTGGCCGCCTAGCATATCACCATAATCGGTGGTCTTCCACCTAAGCGTCGCCTAGGCGCTAACCCCTTAGGCTTCCTAAGCACCAACTAGGCAATTGCCTAGTCTGTCGATTAGCTATTGTTCCCTTCTTTTTAAATGAGTTATTTCACTCAAAACAATATCATTTTAAACGAAATAACCATAAATTGTTCGAACTCTAGATTTTTAGGTTAATATTTAATATTTTAGTATTAAATATTAAAGTATTTAATAGTTTATAATTATCAAGTCTTAAAAAATTTTAAAAGAAAAATAATAAATACACCGGCATCCGAGGGGCGCTAGCGATTTTTTCAACTTATCCTATCGTATTGTTTAATTTATTTAAGCATAGCATTACATGAGTGTAATCCTAAGTTGTAAGTCAAGGGATCTTGTGCAGTTGTGCATGTCTTGTTTGCTGTGGTTAGTAACTCCTATTTATACGGACAAAGATCATGTTAATGAATCAGATAAACATTACATGCTTATTAGAGCATCACCATCAATGGTGATTGTAGAAGATAATGTCAGGTTAATGTCACCTTGGCAAGAGAGATGTGAGGAGAGAGAATGAAAGGAGAGCATCTGTAAATGAAGGGTTTATTGCTGGCCAATGGGCCCCACTGAGGCAAAGAAACAGCTCTTCACGCTACTTGAGAGTCACACACGTTATGCACGCGCCTGACAGTGTTTTATTTTATTATTATTATTTTTTTAAATTCAGATTTAATTTGTTTAATTCTTTTTTCCTCCCCTCCTATTTTTTCTTTTCTAATCACACTTACAAAAACTCTTCAATAACCGCGAAATAACTCTACTACTAAGGATGCTCTTACTAGCTTACATCTCAAGACCTTATGGTTTGGTGGTATCCGATTGCACTCCCATATAAAAAGAGGTAGGTTTGAGTCTCATATTCTGATTTTATCTTCTGCAAAAAAACTCTCCTAAAATCCACTGATATAGATACTCTAAAACGACATACATCACCCCTCAAAATTGCCTGGAAATCTCTCACCGATTGTCTCCTTAATCACACTTGAATTGCCTTCTATAAATAAGTTAATTCATAATTTATTAAAGGAAAACAAGTGTCAAATGGTAAGTTCATCAACCTCAAATCTTTTATCCTTAGGCAATGGGCATTGAAATCAAATACGGAGTAACAAATAGATCACTAAAAAGCTGCTTGCGTGTTTAACGAGGATTGGGGAATTGTGTGCACCAAACAGTGGATTTGGTTAGCCTTTAACGAAAGAGAAATTTGATAAACATGCAATAATGCAGACCTGGTTATATATATTAATATACTCATACATGATTTCATTAGTTTCTAGGAGAAATCTAATTAGTGTGCTTTTGTTTTGTTTGATTAGTATCTATTAATGAAACAGTCTACCTATTGAGGCAAGGTATTTAAGAGAAACCTTAATAGTTTTTTTTTTTTTTAAATACATGCCAACAGAGAAGAGAGAGAAAAAAAGGGGACAAAAAGAAAAGAAGAAGAAGAAAAAGATCCATTGACACACTCAGCTAGCGCGTGCAGTAGCTGAGCGCATCAATACTCAAAACGTGCCATCTGTGCGTCAATTAGTCCAAGATTGCGCCCCACTTAAAACTTAAATTTACAGAAATAAAAATTTCAAAAAATCTCTCCACATTTGTTCAAAAACCCCTCTAGTCTTTTCTTCTGAAAAGACTCTCAAAAATGTACAAATGGAGTTGTTCTAAGAAGTCGAAGAAGTGAAACCTCGAATGTTTGATGGCACATCCTAGATGTTACATTACATTTTGGTTTTACTTTTTGGCCCTATTCAGTGTTTTGTTTTGATTAGAGTTTACTAATTAATGCTCAAATAATACAAGGAGTTTGGGAGTAAAAATCAAGTCTCACAATATTAAGTGTATATTGTCAAATAAAATTATAATTTTCAATGAAAAGAATTATAATTTAGTGGTCTTGTAATAAAATTACAGTGTGTATAAAATAAAATTCAATAATTCAATAGACTATCGTGTGTATAAAATGAAATTCAATAACAAAATAGTGGCCCCAACTGACTTCATTTTCTCAATACTCTCCTGTGATTCACTTCCCAATTGCATGTTCAAATCCTTAGTTTGAGCCAATTATATGTAAGCAATTACAAACCCAAACACATCCACAACTAAACTAGTTAAAGCAACACACAAGAAAAAAGAAGAATAAAGCAGCAGTCCATATGAAGAAAAATCATAAATGTGAAAGACAAAAAGGAAAGATTTGGGACCCTCCCAAGTTGCTAAGACGCAAGACACGGATTTTGTCAAAATTGATTTGGGTGAATCCAAGAATGAGACAACGGCTAAAGCAGCTTTAACCCAAAAATGGTGTCTTATCTATGGAAAATAATTCATTTTAATATTTATTTATATATTTGTTAAAATAATAAAGAGGAAAATTAGGTCAAAAGAAAAATCCTCGTGATTGATTTTATTCCCCCTTTGACTAGCATCCTTTTCCCCCAGGGTGCCTGTTTCCATGTTTTTGAGCTTAAAGGCCATTGTCATGAATAAAAAGACTTTGGTTTTATAAATCAATACTTTTATCTCTTTTGGAATGATTGCATGGTATGAATAATTAAGTTTAATTTTGTTCAATTTCTTTATTTCCAATTTTTTATAATATTTAATTTAATATTAATGGATAAAATTTATGTATTTAAAAGTTACATCACAAGTCTTATGAAATACAAAATTGTGAATTTGAAAAGTATAAACAATTGTAAAAAGAAAAAAAAGAGTACTTGATTTAACCAATATGTTGCAAACAAATAGAATGAGATAATAGACAATTGTATTAAGAAAATTTGACATTGAATTGAAGACTAGTGTTCGTCTTGCATAAGTCTCCAATAATTTAAAATTATTCGTCATTCTTTTCATTAGGTCAAACTTTCGATCCCTTGTACTTCATCTACAATCTCGCAGCCTTTAAGACAGTTGACATCACAAACAATGCTCCATTCTAATATGTGACATATAAATATATTTTTCAAGTGCTTCATACAAATACACAAACAACACATAAATTAGTCTGAAAAATAAATGAGGTTTGTGCCATGCATAACTTTCTTAAAACATATTCACTCCCTTATTGGATGATAGAGACTTATGTTGTTTAAGATACGATAGTTATCACGTTAGTTTTGTATACAAAAATTAAACTTAAGATGAATTGAACATAAAGTGGATCACTTTTGGAAAAACAAAATGGGCAATTCAATGTATAAGAGAGGAAGAGTAGTTACAAATTAATTAGCAGCACAAATGGTATAATTGAATTGATTCAGTGATCTTGGCCGCATGAACAGTTCAGTTGGTTACATGAGTAAAGTTTAGAAAGAAAGACCAAAAATCGAGTCTCACCAACTACAATGTAGAGACAAACATCCTCCTAGATAATCTGTCGGGCTGAAAGGCGGAAGACTTTCGGGGTTGGGGATTCAACCTTTTGAAAAGAATTAAATAATCTAGGAGTCTAGCACTACTAAATTGGGTTCATTTAAGCAATCATTAAGCGTATTAACTTTGATTCATTGACTCCAAGTCTCCAATATTGCACTACTTGGGAAAAATCTTATCCAAATCTAAGCAAAACCTTGGCAATCCTAGTAAATTCCAAACGTCCAGGGCCACATATTTTAATTATTTTTTCAATGTACAGTAAAACATATTTTCAATCAATTTTTTCCTAAGTGCGTTTGGTTCACGAAATATTATATTACCTTAGGGAATGTTAGGTTGCTGGGATGTTAGATTGCTGGAAATGTTAGATTCTTGTGTTTGGTAAAAACTAGGCTATGTAATATAAACATGTTTGATTGATGATTTGTTGTTTATGTTATAATGGTTATTTTACCTTAACACCGTCATATTACAAATCACCTTTCAAACATGTCAAACATGAAAATGTGTCAAATTGCTACAATATAATGGTCTTTCTTTTCTAAATTTATGTTTTCCCTTATCTAGTCCTCTTTCATAAAAATAAAATAAATAAAATAAAGTTCAAAATCAAGCTTTCACTTTGATATTAAGGGCAAAGAATGTAAAATGGCAATGGAATCTAACATTACCTAAGATGAATAAGGGAATCACATTCCCTGAAAAACAATGAAAAATCTGATGTAGAGGCAATATTTTATTCCAAGAAAATGTTATATAACTCCAACCAAACATAGGAATGTTAGATAACCAACCTAATATAACCATAGTTATCCTATATAACCCGAACCAAATGCCCCCTAAATTTTAATTTTTATCTTAAAAAATAACGGTTGATGAAATATGATTTGTTTTGATACCAAAAGGTTATAAGTTTAATTTTTGTTAACATTATCTCGATTGAGTTTACCTTTCATACGTTATCCATCCCTCACTTTAAATCATTAGGGGACGTGGTCACCTCGTTTAATATGATATCTCAAAATTGCAGACATTATAGATCAAATCCATTACTTGGAAAATTTAGTAATTAAAATATTTTTTTTTAAAAAAAGTGGTTTAATTCCTTAAATTTTTAATGAGTCAGAAGTCAATACAAGAAAAGCAGAGTATATGAAAATAGCACAAAAGGCATTGAGTGTTGATTGGGCAAAGCCTGTCACCCGACTTCTACTCAAAGACAACTTGTTTTCTGCCATTAAGATTCTCCTGTATTATTCTAAAAAAAAAAAAGATTCTCCTGTACTCCCTCTCAATTTTGACTACTACCAAAACACATTTTTCTTTCATACATTACATATTTAAGTCGAAGATAAATCGCAAGTTATTACATCAATCTCCAAGTTTTTACATATATTTATATGTTATGCGCACAATAAAATTTTATTTTATTCCTTTGATCAGTCAAGATTTTCCAATAACCTCCAAATTACTAATGAAATTCAAAATCTATACTGTCGCTAAAGTAAGATCTTAAGGTAATTGGTCAAACCAACTGAGCTAGTTATACGGCCTATTAAACCACATTTTTCTTTTGTTCTTTTTTTCTTCAACTCAAAATTTGAACCCAATGAAATAATCCAACGGCAGATTTTGAGTGAAGAATTACAAAAGTAGTCTCTAATGCAATTACTGAAAAGTTGAAGCCCTCATCAGATTAAACGCAATGAATCAATGCTCAGCTCCAAGGCTGCAAACTGACCTACTCCGTCAAGCGTCGTTTCGGTGTTTCACCCATGTGATGTAGGGCACGGGTGAAGTTTTTAAAATGGAAGGGGGTTTAAGTATAATTAGCCTGAACCTCAAGGGCCAAACTGAAAATTTCCCTATTCAGAATAGAAAAAAAAAAAAGCCATTAAACCGAGTGCAAAACTGCGGATTCATTTCGTGCGACTAAACACGCGCTTTATAACGAAACTCGACAGGTTGGCGCATGTTTTGTGTGTCTGAATATGGGTTATGTGAAAACTCGACTGACACGCACACGACTCGTCAATTTGTCGTCACAGGCAAAATTACAATTATAAAGACAAAAATACCTAAAATGTTGCTGTACTCTTCTTTTTTATTTTTATTTTTATTTTTTTAATTTTTAATGTTGCTGTATTAACCCACACAAACCAATCAATTTGAATTACACACAGAAAAACCTTAATCAGGTGTTTGGGTAGTCGTAATTAGAATTCTTTTCTAATGTTATTCAGCATGCTTGGTTGTTTGTGTTTTTTTTTCTTTATTACTTTTACCTCTTATATTTTACCATAATAAAGAAATAAAACAACACCACTACACAAACTCTTGAGTATTATAGATAATTCTACATATTTAAAGGTAAAAATTAAGAATTAATATTTGATATACATTACATATACGTACGGTCGCATATGTTATCTTCTCATATCTCATTAAAAATTTATTTTTATTTTTTTTTAATAAGGGTAAAAGAGTTTTTCTAAAACATTTTTTAAAGTAACATTTCAGCTATTAAATGTGAATATGTTTAAAAAATATATTCGAATGGGACAAAAAAAAAAGTGCATTTGGTGCTTTTAACCTATAATGTACCAATTACCATCGATGTAGTGACTTATGTTGACATGTTTTTGCATATATGGAAACCAAGTTGGTTCCTCTCATTCTCTCTTCATATTGACAAGCTGTAAGTGAACAAAAGTTACAAATTTTATTATTATTATTATTATTATTATTATTATTATTATTATTATTATTATTATTATTATTATTATTATTATTTATTATAAATTTGGGGCATTTGCCCATTAGTAAATACAGGGGCAGAGCCAGAAAACTCGAGTTGGGGGGCCAATATGCTAGAGAAAATTTGTCGTGTTAGTCGACATTAAAATTAACCGCACTATATTATTATATATACCATACATTATTGTAATTATTATTGATAATGATTTCTAATTATACTCTGTATAATAAAGTATGAAATATAAAATTATATGAGTACGATTGACACGAATGTCGATCATTACTTTAGATTTTTTTCATATAACACAAAATATCATAATAATAACAACAACAACAACAACAATAAGAACAACAACATTTATTTAAATATAAATTGTCAATTTTTATCAAATAAAAAGTTTTGTATATTATTTTGTCACCAAATTTTTTCATAATTAATTGATATTCATTTTACTGATTAACAATATTTCAGAATTTGAGAGATAAAGACAAAAATCAGTATCACAAATTAAGCAATCAATATTAATTTTTGACAATTTCAACACCAATTATTTAAGCAAGCAAATGTACATCTTCAAAGTGTAAATAAATAATTAAAACACACAATAAATCATTAATTAATAAATCAACATAACTAATAAAACTAAAGCATATATCTCAAATTTGGAGATTTTTTAAAATAAATTGGATATTTGATACCTTCCGTTATTAAAATCTTGATAAAAGAAATAAGATAAAAAGAAAATGGTGACTTTAATTATTCGGTTTATTTCTTTCTATTTAATAAATTTAAATTTTAATATATATTTTGAGTTCACTTAATATAATCATAATAGATTATTTTTAAAAAAAAATTAGAGGGGGGCCAAAAATGTATTTATCCCAACTATATCAATATATACATACATATTTATTAAATATTTTTAGGTGGGGTAGGGGATGGGGTGGGGGTTGAGGGGGCCAGGCCCCCTACCCCATAAGGTGCCTCCGCCCTTCAGTAAATATCTAATTGATTTAATTGATAGCTGATTGTGATTGTTGATAATGATTATATATATATATATATAAAAGAATTTATTTTCAGAAAATATTTTCATACTCCATGAAAAGTATACTCCATATCCAAACAAGCAACCAAATAAATAAAAGAAATTGCATTGCAAATAATGTTTAGAGATAAAAATACTTGCAAGAAAAAAAGAAAGATATTCATAGAAGCATATTAGTCTAATAAAAAAGGACAGCCGCAATGTATCCAAATAAAAGTCGATCGGAATCATATATCTCTAGCAATTGAACTAGTGTTCGCACGTGCATGAAATGAAATTGCTATAATATTTGTATCGGTATATAATTATAGAAATTATAACATCAAATATTATATGGTGCAATTAAAAAGATGGGTTGGATCGATTATATTTTGTAATGTTATCCTTCCATGAATTTGATCAAATATTTGTTGAATTAATTGCTAATGTGTATAAACTTTGAGATTTTATATATTAGTGTATTACCAATTCAAATTACACATTATTGAAAATTTATTTGTAGACGATATTGGTAGTACTAATAGAATCTTGTTCATCCTCGTCTAGCACGTACTAACACCTTCAAGCCATCATAATGGGTGACTTGGGAAAAAGTCGCGTACAATTGACCGGGATTAAACACCGATTTGCCCAACATGAAATAGTGTTTGACCCTGGCTTTTGTTGATAGTTATGGCATATGCGAGCATCAATTAGAATTGTTTATTGTGAAACTTGAAGGGCAATCTCATATCATAAGGAGTGAAAGACATTCGGGAGATAAGAAATGTGGTTCTTTCATGTGTCCCATTAACTAAACAATGTGTATTATTGGATATAGAACTCTTGTTACGTGTGATATGATTTCGGTAGGAACAAAAATTTTGTGTATTCATGAGTATATTACTCAGTATTCGCCAACTATTATATTGTGTGATGACACATCTGCTACTGTTTTAAATGGATGGATGGTCATAGAATTGAACTCCCATGGTTAGACTATTGATTCGTTGGACTGAAAAAGATTGAAAAAATATAGAACATATACTACTTTGTAAAAAATTATGAGTGTCAAAAAAAGAATTAATTTCATTTTTGGTCATAGATTTATAAATGGCAGTCCATTTAAGTCATTTTTTATTAGAACTTCTACTTTTGGTCCTAGTATTATTGTGGTATGACAATTTTTTGTCTTTTTATCAACAAAACAGTTTAAATATTGTTAAATACAAAGGACATTTCGGTCTTCAATTATGAATGTTTAAAAAAATACATAAAAGATATAGCAGTTTAACATACTTTATATAAAAGGATTGAAATGTCTTTGTATGTAATGATATTTCGGCAATTTTGTTGATGCAGGAGTGGGAGGACTAAAAATGATCATGTCGCAATAATACTAGGATCAAATAATGATGTTTTAATAAAAAATACTAAAAGTGGATTGTCACCTATAAATCTATAACAAAAAATGAAATTAACTCGTAAAAAAAATATATTAATTACTATTTAAATGTACAGTCACCAAACCAACTCTCAAGTTAACTTAGTTGAGAGTTGCCCTCACTTTATTTATTTTTTGATTTATGGAAAAACCCGTAATGGTTACCTAAAGGTGCATTGTAGATGAAGCACGCCTCACAACCGTAGAATACTAAACCAACATAGATTGTCCCAGCTCAACGCAAGAATACTAATAGACGACTTTCACTCAGATTTAAACTTAGAACTTTGCAATTATTAAACTAATGATTGGACTAACTATATTTTATCATAAATCAACTAAAACACGTCATATTAAAATTAAAAAAAAAAACCGTCATATTAAAAGATTAGTGAAAAATATTTTAAAAATTGGGAGTATAGAGTACACCGTATTACTCAAAAGAGAAATATGCAGACCCATTATAATTCAATCTTTGCCAACCTCCATTAAGGAGGCTCTCCATTATACAAAGTATCCCACCTAAAAGCTCTGTTTCTGTGTCACTCAACCCCTTCCTGCTTTAAATCTAATGATAAACCCTCTCTTTTAGTATATACTCTCTCTCTTTCAACAATGGAGGCTTTCAGCTTACTCAAGTACTGGCGCGGCGGCGGCGGTGGTGGAGGCAACACATTTTCTGCTGCCGACGCCGGATTCTCTTCTCGTTCCACGGACTCCTCTACCGCCGGTGCTACAACTATTGTCACCACCGTTAGTCCTCACTTCACCGATTCGGACTCCGACTTCGACTCCGACACCGAGGACGGCCCCTTCTTTGATTTGGAATTCGCTGTTCCGGAAGATGAGGACGGAGACGCCAAAGCTCAAACTGGTGAAGGTGAGAACGAAGATAAGAGTGTTGATGCGCAACATTCGGAAGTAGACGACGGAGGCGACTCCGATGAGTCGGACGATGAGAATGAAGGTGAGTTGAAGTTGACGTTCTCCCCTTCCTCTGCCTCCAACGTTGACCGCTCTGACGCAAACGCTTCACTCTCGCCTCGTGACGATCTGTTCTTCAAAGGCCGCCTTGTGCCGGTTGAGCATGCGTCGTTGACGCTAACGGCGTCGGAAGCGAACTCCAAGTTTCCGGTGTCTTTCCTGAAATCGGCCACAAAATTCAGAGTTATGATGTTGAAATTGAAGAAGCCGAAAGCAAATGCGCAACGGAACCCTGAGAAATCGGAGCCGAAATCGGAGCCGAAATCGAAGCCGTGTCCGAAGCGTAAAGCCACCAGGAATGAGAAAGACGAGGCTCAAATTCGAGCCGAGAAGAAGTCGTTCACCGTGAAATTCAAGGTTGAAGAGGTGAAAATCAAGTCGCTGTTTACGCGAGAGAGTAGTTCAAAAGGCAATAGCAATGGCAAGGCTGAGCAGAAGCCGAGCACCTTAGAATCACACTTGAACTCGAGTTCGTCGTCAGAGGAGAGGAAGTTCCCCAAAGAAACGATTCAAAAATATTTGAAACTGGTGAAGCCTTTGTACATTCGCGTCTCAAAGCGGTACAGCGATAAATTGGGGTTCTCAGGTCACTTGAGCTTTCCCGGAGGCGGAACAGCGGCCGCCGCCGCAACAACTCATTCGCCGCCGCCGCAGTCTACGGCGGAAAAAGCGGAAACGGAACCAACGGACTTGTCCGAGAAAGCAGCGGTATTGAGCAACGCCAAGAGTCAGAAACAGGGGAACTTACCCGCCGGACTGAGAGTCGTGCCGAAAAACCTCATGAAAAGCCGATCGGCGTCCTCAGCAGCAGCGGCGGCGGCGGCGTCCCCGGTGTCTTCATCTCAGCGACGCGACGATTCACTGATCGAGCAACACGATGGAATCCAAGGCGCCATTTTACATTGCAAGAGATCGTTCAACGCTTCCAGAGGTAACTAACTAACCGTAAAAAAAAAATCAAAATTCTTTTACTCCATCCCTTCTCATCATTAACTATTCATTTCTTAATCTCTGCATGCATCTAGATTCATATTATCGCGATGAGCCAGGGATACAAACCTATTCTTGTTCTAGGAAGGAAGCAATAGCGCAACAAGGATTAGCAACTAATTAAGCACACACTACTCCGCAGTAGCTAAGATTAGTGTAGAAGATGCAGTATCACTCTGCATTTAGAAAAAAAAAAAAAAAGTGGAAAGATGATGGTCTCTTTCAGGCTGCGATTGATGGAAGAGATTCAACGCTAAATTGCATAGGTGAATTAAACGATGAGTAGTCTATTATTATCAGATGTGCTTTGATCTTTGTAAAGAATTGCTTTTAGTATCTTAGCAGTTTGTAGATTGATGTACCATATTTGTGTGATCATGATGATGAGTTTGATGACCATCTCAAAGAATTTATCAAAGTCTGCATTCTCATCATTTCAACTATCTTTAGCATTAGCCATCAGAGTATCATCCTTGTTGCGAATATGCATTGTGAATTATTTAAGTTAATTTGAATGGAATAAAATTTTAGTAATACCACTTGGAATTTGCTCAGACTGCATCACAAGAAACTGGTCCGACAAAGTATATAAAAATTTAAAGAACGCCGTCTTTAGTGGTCAAAAAAGGGGGAAAGTGGGAACAAAATTGTTTGCCTTACTTCTTTTGTGTTCCGCTTTTGTTCTTGGGCTTCCTATTTTTGTTTATATTCGGAATTTGGGCTCTTAAGTTGCTTTTTCTATTCTCAATTCATCTATAAATAATATTGTTCCAAATTATACATAGACCATGGTCCAGGTTGGACATTTAAATTATACATATTCGGTCAACCGAGCGTATATAACATATTAACTGTATATACGCATGGTGAACCCTGATTCATAATATAATAAATTAAAATATTCTACCTCAAACATAGTTTAATTGATTATCAATCAAAAAAAAAAGAAGATAAACACTGAACATCAAAATACAATTCAATTTTTTCTTTTTTGAAAACAAATACAGTTCAATTAATTACAAGTTAATAACTCTATTTTATTGACATTTTACTTTGAAACACAGCTCAATAGGTTGATTAATCCGAAAGAGTTACGAAGTATTAAAATTTCTTTGCTAACATTGTACTCCATAGCACACAATATAGACTACTGGAAATTTAATTTGAATATTTTCTATATCTTACTTTTAAATATTCACAAAATATTACTCCGTACAATATAAGCATGATGAAAAAAGTAACATCACCAATTTAGCATATACTAGAGACTATTAAGGCAATCAAGATTCTCAATGTCCTGTCTTAATATATTAAACGACATGGAACAGTTCATTTTGAGGGTAGCACTCTTCTTTACTATCCTCAAAACCTTAACCTTACCGTGGATTGTAGTATAAATGGCAACGGGCAACTCGCCCGTGACCAAATCACTTTTTAGCCGTGGCACTTCCAATAATTTCTCCACCATAACATCCACCGTTACGTTCAGTTGCAGCGTCCGTCTAGCCCTGGCATTCCCCGCCGGAATCTTAGCCTCCCCGACCACTTTCCCGCCGTACAACAAACTCGTCTCCGCCGCGTCGTTGAACTTGAACGACGCCGCGTTTGGGTTTTTCACCGACAGGTCCGACACAAGAGTTAGATTAACACCGGGGTTTAGGTTTCCGGTGCTGAGAAAACTCAGACCCTCGATTCTAATGGTGTTCATCTTTATGGTGGGATCTTTGACGTGGAAAACGGTGGATGCTAGCACGATTATAGCCACCGCCACGACTAGTAGCACCGCGGTGCAGCAGCCGCAGAACTTGATGCATTTCCCGTGATAATGGCGGTGGCGCGTCTTCTTCACCTCCACGGAAAACCCATCGTTTTCAACGTCAACGTGGAGGTAGCGGTGGCTGGCCAATGGCCGTACTTGCTCTTTCGCAGCCATGGCCGAGCCCGGAGACGGTGGTGGACTACTCATGAGGTTCTATGATGAGGATTATAGATTTATAGCCGGGTAGAATGTGTATGCATTACTGGAATTCTGGCATGTGAATTTACTGCGAAAAAACAAAAAAGAAGAAAAAGTATTGGGACGTATAGATAGTATAAACATGGGTTTAAATAGTCGTGACCGGAGACAAGTAAAAGCATTTGTTAAGGGGACTGACAGTATTTGGCACGGCATTGAATGTTGAATTGAGTGGTTCAATGTTTTATGTTTATGTACATCCACTGGGAAGTACACAAATAGGTGCGTACAAAAAAATGAGTCATGGAGGTTTCGTTTTTGTCAATTTCTGTGAGTTATCAAATTGAATTATAATAGAAGGCTGCAGGAAATTTGTTAAAGATTTTTTTGACTATGTCATCTGGAATTTTGGTGACAAACTGACAATAAGGATTGCGGAATTTCAAATGTTGTTTATGGAAGAGTTAATTCCATTTTTCATCCTTAACCGTATGCTATATAGGTGTAGTTCGTTTTTAGTCTTTTTTTGTTTAAAAATATTTTTATTTGGTCATAGTATTATTATAACATGATCATTTTTGGTGATCGATCAACAAAATCGTTTAAATGACGTTAAATACATGGGTGACTTGGTCTATTTAGTTTTAAGTATTAGGAAGTAATTTTTTTTTTTTGGTCCTAGATTTGCATATATCATTTCATTTTTAAATTTTTTTTTTCAGAACATTCTCGTGATCCTAACATTATTGTGACATGACCATTTTTTGTCATCCGTCAACAAATATATTTAAATGACATTAAAAAACATTTATTGATTGATTGGGGCAATATATATACACTAAATTGACATGTTATAAACTAGTTCTTTGGTATTTTGGAGCGGACTCATAGCGTAATCAAATTAAACTCGTTGAACGCCAATAACAAAGAGCCCAATACTGAAAAGCTGAAAATTGAATAACAATATCAATGTAAAATTGGGCCAAGAAAACTCAGAGTGTTTGAGCCCACAGTTCAGTCCAACGCAAATTATGCCGTGGACCCGGGTCTAATACGACGCTGTTTCACTATATTTAAAAAAAAATTACTAAATATATAGCACTGAAATGTGTGAATGTGGAGGTTTCAAATTGTGAATGTAGAGTTATGAATGTGTAAATCTGTAGTAGAGTTAACAGAGTTCTAGCTGCCTTGAAATGTGTGAATGTGGAGGTTTCAAATTGTGAATGTGGAGTATAGAATTTGTAAATGTAAAGTTATGAATGTGTGAATCTGTAGTAGAGTTAACAGAGTTCTAGCAACTTGTAGCCATGTAATGTGTGAATGTGGAATTCCCAAGTTATGAATATGGAGTATAGGACCTGTGAATATAGAGTTTTGAATGTGTGAATGTATAACAGTGGTAATATAGTTACTAAACATATAGCCCTGTAATGTGTGAATGTGGAGTTTTCAAATTGTGAATGTGGAGTATAGGGTCTGTGAATGTAGAGTTTGTGTTCTGTTGCGATGAGGAGCCGCCGTTAATTTTTTATTTTAAAAAAAAAATTGTGAAACGACGTCGTATTGGACCCAGGTCCACCTTGCAAGGTAGACCTGGGTCCACGGCATAGCTACTGTCAATCCAATTGTTATACCATGGACCGAGATCTACATTGCGTTTGTAGATCCTGATCTAAAACGGCATTCACATTATGTGCATGTCGTTAACATATTATGTACATTAGTTAATAAAATGTGTCTACTACAATTAACATATTATGTTTTTTTTTTTAAACTAACATATTATGTGTTTATAGTTTATAATTATGTATATGCGGTTAATATATTATGTGCCTCCAATTTATTTATAGGTTTATAATCTATTAACAACTACAGACACATAATTTGGATAGCATTTTGGACCAGGGTTCACAAGGTAAGACATGGGTATAATTTGGCAGTTGAGTCTGCCTTACGCGGTCTAATTGGGATAATGTTACAGTTAAAGTTGTAGGCAAGGGCTCTCAATCTACTGAAACAGGACGCAATTCATTGATGAGATACGTGGGAGAAAGCTAATAGTGGTAAATCAAAGATCATTGAAGAATAATGAATAATTATCCGAATCGCATTTCAATCTCCATGATTTCAACTTAAAAATTAATCTTTTCGAGTTTCGTTTTCGTATTTGCCCTCCAATTCTAGGCGATGTTTTATGGTACGTAGTAATGGTAGTATATTACGCTCCTACAGTATTGCACTTTTACTTGTGATTCTAACAAGGTTGTGGTGGCCTGCCAGGTGTCTGCTCTCTCCGTCTGTTTCAGAAGGTTAACATTGATGGAGCTGGATTCCACTGCTAGCCTAGTGCCCTAGTCTTTCTTCTCATTTTCATATTCGAAATCAGAAATTGCTTTTTCTTTGTGTTTGGCTGAACTTACAAGTATTGGAGCTAATTAAACACTAGCTAGCAATCGTATCTTGTGAAAAAGAAGATAGACAAACTATATATGGTGTACACAACGAAACAATGTGGGATGAAGCTAAGAAAGAGGGAGCCCAAATTGTTTCTTGCTTTAATTATATATTATGAACAAATTGTATTGTAGTAAAGGAGATAGATAAGCTTCCCATCAGTATCAGTTACATGTACTTTCCATTGGGGCTATCCTATGAGTAAATTATATAAACACTATATTATTTCCGGAAAGAAAAAGACAAATATAAGGTGGACTTATCATCCGCAGGTCTTCTAGATGGATCCCCCCCACTAACTCATCGATCTCTACCATAAAATTAATGCTGTCCCGCTGTCTTTATCATCCTTCCCCTTTCAAAATACTCCCTATTCATCTTTTCATTATACACAATGCCTCAGTGTCTGCCTCTATCGTTGCTGTCTATTTCATTATGAAGCAGGTCAACCCTTTGCTATATAGCTGTTTACCATTCTCCAACTGATATTATCACTAAGCTCCACCGCCCCACTTGCTGCAACCTTTAGCTTTACCACCGGAATTTATATTCCCAATCAGGGCCAGTTTTTGGCTCTTCATTGGGAGATTAAAACATATGCCTAAAATCTACTCTTGTATATCTAGTAATTATTCCAAGCCCCCAAAAATACTGCACACTTTTTCACTCCCCTGTTTGACCTTCCTGGGTGTATTTGCATCAGATCATATTACTAATGATGTGATTGTATTTGTGGTGGCAAAATTTGCTGTTAGAAATGACTATCTGCACTTGATTATAATGCTTCCTTTTACTGGCCTGGCCTCCTAGAAGTGTTCTTTGTGGAATTCAAACCTGGTTGTGCCCTTTTGGTTGTACTCTTTGCAAAGTTGGCTGAGTTCTTTGGCTAATACAGGTACTCCACAATAGAAAACTCCTGCACCAAATAATACACCATTTCACTGTCAGGAGGAGAGATAATGAGATATCGCTTTCAATTTCCAAGCTAGGTTGAAAATGATAGGATACCTATTCTTGCATTAGCATGCTTGGTGCAGGTCTTGGAAAACACTTTCTTCCAATTAGGCCTTGCAAAGTGTGTCCTTACCTGTTAAAAACAACAATAATTCCTTTACCTGATTAGCATATAGCTAGGCTTCTAGTTTCTTGAAAGAGCAACCACTCCTTTTGAGATTATGTATACAAGGAGAGTACAGTGGAAAATAATTTGCTAGCCCAGTAAACTCACTCTAGTGCCTGATACAATATCAACACCATTCTTTGCGTGGTTCAGAGCCTGGACCATGGTAATGAGAGCTGAACGTGCATCCCCTTCCTCATATACACTTGTTAAGTAGTTGTGCATCTCAATGACCCCCTGAATTTCATTAAGCTCAACCAAATTTAAACCCAAAAAAGCAAAAATAAAGTGAATGAATTTATACGATCTGGCAGGCACATCACATTACCCTTTGATCAAGATCTGCAACTTCATTCATAACACCTTTGAACCAATCAAAAGAACCTTGCTCCCTTGTTACCCAATAGAAATATGCATTAGTAGTTCTTAGAGTTTTCTTCCGTCGGGGAGAAATTTTGTTGGAAGAGTTTTGTTCACTTGATCCAACACTTAGATCCGAGTTCCTGCTAAGATCTGATGCTGAATCCTGTAAGTCATGACAGTAACATATATAAAATCAGAGGGTCAGTCGAACTGTATGTCACACTAAACTTAGGATAGGATGTTGAGTATGGACAGTGATCTGCTTGATAGTAGGTGCATTAAATTTCAAATCCAGATGCAAATTAAAATACTCACTGCTTGCTCCTCCATTTTTACTATGGTGTTGAGTAAGTCTTTCAGGATACTAATAAAGGGTGTTGCTCCAATGCCAAGACCAACCAGTAGTAGAACATCATATTTCTGGTAATCTTGTGCTGGAGCTCCATAAGGTCCGTCTATTAATAGCTTAGGCAAACTGAGGTTTTGGGTAAACTTCCTGTCAGTTAATACTCACACTCAAATTAACATTATCTGCCTCTGATCGAACAGAATTATACCTCTTCTTAGTTGTTCCATCAGCTCTCAGCAAGCCACTCTTTCCAACTTCTGGACATTCACAAGCCTCAGAAAATACTCGCTTAAGTTCTTGTGTCCAGTCACCCAGCTGTCGGATGTGAACACTTAGATAGTCATCCCCAGGAGCGGAAGTAATGGAAAATGGATGCCTGCGTAGGTATTTTTTATGCAGATAATAATTAGCAATAACATCAAGATCTTGCAATGAATTCTTTGGCATCGATAATTTGGGTATCATTTATGTAACTGAAAGGCATTTACTGTACTGTCTTTAATTTTACCATTCAAATGGAGAAACAGCTGGACACTGGACGAACATATATTGCCCACTTTTGTAGTGAAATTGGGAAGGTTTAGACATTTGCAACGTGAGTACATTTCCCGGGTAAATTGCCACCTGGAATACAAAGGAAGTTACAACATGAGAAAAGTAAATGTTTAATTAACATCTCATCTGTACCCCATTAATCTCTTTGACCTTTAATTTTGCAGAAAAGATTTTGGAGCATATATAGCTCTGATAAAATCATCTGGTCTCTAATTTAATTGATCTGTAAATTTCTAAACTCAAGTCTGGACTCTATCTGGAACTTTCTAATTGTTTCTCAACAAATCACATCAAGAATTCAGAAAGCGTGAAGCAAGTTATTATAAGAAATATCATAACTTATACTCACTTTCAGAAGCCGGACAGTGTATAAGCCCGACCTGAAGAATCTCAGGGTCCGTTCCCCAGCATATAGGAGCACAGGAACTGCAAGATACATCCATGTCTGCAAACAAAAAGTTATCAGATTGAAAGAACCATTATCTCATTTTTTGAGTAACCAAATGTACTATGTAATGTCTGGATGAGTAGTAGGATGATGGGTTTTGAAACTTTACCGTTTTCTTGTACCATTTGTGCACAAGATAGAGGAACATGCCATGGACGATGAGCAGTATGTACACAATGACAAAGAGGTGGTGAGAGTACCAAAATGCATTGAATCCAGTGAGTCTATCAAAAGGCTTGGGCAGCTTAATAAGGCCTCGCCTGAACCATCTTGTAGCAAGTGTAAAAGCAATAAGCATCAAGATTACCATCAGTATTCCTGTCACGCCTTCAGGTCCTTTAACAAGGTCTCCATAAGTGGGCTTATTATTTCCAAAATCATTTACAAGAAGCCGGCTATAAACTGAATCCGCTTCGTTGATAAGCCTTGGAAAATCACATGCAAGATGGTTACCAGCATGGAGTATGATACCAATCACAATTCCCGCTGCTATGGTCTGCAAACATCCATAGTAGTTGTTGTTATGATCACAACTCCAGGTATATAAAAAAAAAAAAAAACTTCATTATTTAAGTGCTTTTCAAGATAGATACGGAGGGTTAACAATTTAACCTAAATGCTATCTCTATACCTCCACATGAATACATGATTCGTTTCCGTCCCCATCGAACGAACAAGGAATCTCTTTAGCTATAGCACTGAAATTCATTTAGTTTTTCATTGAATTTGATGTAAATTAATAGCTACATATGTTAATCATTAAGACGATGATGCTTATCCATGAGAGCAGAACTCCACAAAATAGTGCAACTCGGAAGAGGCAATGAAACAGTATTTACATGTATATCATCAATAGAAAACACACATTTGGCACCATCAAGAATTTTCCAAACTAACAATGCATTGAAGTTGAAATTTCTAGAGAAGATAATACAACGTGAATCAAATGTTTACAAGCAGGTTTATTGATTTAACACATGAAATTTAGTGTAGTCAACTAATTCACTAGTAATTATAGAATATAAGGAATTATACTGCTTAACACTTATCATATGTTGCATGATTGATTAAAATATGTCATAAAACAAATGTTAAAAAAAATTAAAAAAAAAAAAAAAAAACCTCTTCTAATTCTGAGATATGACTATTTCTTTTTTTTTTTTTTTTGTGTAGCCCGAGTTTTCACCATCGGTGATGGTGTGACTAACTCCTGCTTGGATTGTAGGCACCTCTATTGGACAGCTGGCCTAAAGATTTAAAGCTGTTCCATACTCAAAGTCAATAATCAAATCCTTGACATTTGATTAAGGATGAATAAGTCCCTTCCACTCAACCACACCCTCCAAGTTATTGTGAGATATGACTATCATATTTGATTTTTCTAGTGTGAATCCTATGAACTAGAGAAGTATGTGAAATTGAACATCGGGCGAACAATTATGAACTATTAATTGGTGCACAAATTGTGACGCTGACATTGATTTGGTACAATAAAATCTGAGGCAAATTTTAGAGTAATGTGAAAAAGTCAACGTTTGCGGGTCGACAGGTATCTTCTCTCCAGATTTCTCTTTCTATTTCTATTTTTCATGTATTTGTCACGGATGTGAGTACAGGAGATGATGAATGATTTGTATCCAGACTGGAGAAATATACCAAAATAATCATGTTGACTTAATCATTAAGGCATGTATATGGGCCTTATTAAATGCAAAAATAAAGAGACGTATAAAACAACAAAGAATTGAAAGAGATATTTCACTATGACTATACCTTGTGGAAGTTGATGTTGTCGTCAAAGGGTATGAAATGGCTCAATTTGGTGGACCTCAGCCACGTTATGGTGTTCCTGCACACGGGGAATAATATGAGTGCCATGTTGAACTTTAGCGTCTCAGCTGCGCCCTTAGCCGTGAGGAGGCAATAGCCCATGACTATGTATGCGCTTTTCTGTTTGTACTGCAAAAATTTCCAGATGAACAAACCGATCATTATCAATATCCACAACGTCAAAACCCAGATTCTCTTCCAGTTCTCTTGGTAGAAATAGAGCAATTTCGTGCTCATTCTTCTTATTGTGTTCCTCTTTCTTAAGCCTTGTAGGTTTTGACTCAAGGCTTGGCTCGTATAGCTCAGTGCTTGACTGTAGTTTAAGTATGTGTCCTTCTGTAGAAGTAGTGTTTCCAGCTGCCATAGCTGTGCATCATTCCAACAAAACCAACATGCATCAGACATATGTAGTAAGTTGAATTGTGCACCGGGTTATATATCATAGAAACAAGTTAACAATGGGGGTGTTTGGTTATTGGCTTATCAGCCAAATTTTAGCTTATTTGATCAAGTTTAGCTTCTTTGACCTACCAATAAGCTATTTTGAAGTGTTTGGTAGATGGCTTATTAGCCTTGGTTTATTGGACCAATAAGCTGAAAATTGAAAAGCTAATGAATGTAGCTTTTTCTATTAGCTTGTTGGGATTAATGAGTATATTGACTATTTTGTCCTTTGAAATCAATGGAATTTATTTATAAATGGGTGGTGTGTTTGTTATATTTAAAGGTTGAAATAATACAATACACGCATACCCTTAAATGTCATTTTACATTTAATCAGCTACTAGTAACCAGCTAATTTACCAAACAGTTTTTTATAACCAGCTAATACAATCAGCTGGTCAAACCAGTTAACGCAATCAGCCATCAACTACTAGCTAAACCAACCAGCTATCAGCTATAAGCCATCAGCCGTTTGCCAAACACCCCAAATGTGTTATTTAGAATGGACTTGTTAAAATTTAAATAGAGTCTAATGGGTAATTAATAATACTATTGGTCGAAAAGGTAAGAATAGAATAATAAAATAACCCTAAGAGAATTAATAATTTCTAACACTAGTATATAGAATACATTATCAAAAGTATCTCAAATGATCTATAAATTAGTACATATTTGTTGATTAATAAAATTAATTTTCTTTAGATTTTAACAACAAATTTTAATATTCCCACCAAAAAAAAAAAACAAATTTTAATATAAAAATTTCATGTATTCGGCATACATGACGATATATATGGAGAAAGCATGTTTGAGTGCTAAAAACGCGTAATTGGTATTCAAAGCAGAAAGACCACATGGGATAGGATGCCAGGACCGCAGCATGGTTGGACTATAACTTCTAATGATGGAAACACATAGTACAAAAGGCCAACAAAGCTTTGATGTGAAGTAGCACCAAAGCTAATCGTAGTTGGTAAAAATGGTTACGATGTCAGTTTCTTTTATTTTTTGGAAAATTAAGACTATTTCTAATTAGCGTTTTAAGTAATTTGTGTTGAGCACCTTTTATTGAGTAGCCAAGGACCTTTTCCAAGCTACAGTTCAGAACTAGATCAGATAATCTCACATCAATAAACAAATAAGGAAAAAAGAATAATAAATCACCATGTATTTTCATTTTTCAAAGCAAGGACTTCAATAATTGCATGTCTTATTATAAAGTCATTACAGATTAATTTTTTTTTTATAGAATATTATCTATTGCAAGTTATTAATTAATCAATTATATTCCAGCAACAATACAGCTATCAATAATCCTAATATTTTTCAAATTAAACAATACCTATTGGCAGTGCAGTTAGATTTTTCAACAAAATTTTTTTTTCAGAATGGTAGGTATTTTACAGGAAGAAAATTTCCTAAAATTATCAATATGTTATGTCAATTTTTAAGTTATATGGACGTGACATGAGTATTTTTTAATTCTGGGAACTTATAAAATACTCTAACCTTGCTTAAATGGCCATCTAAGCACCTCTAATTTTCTTCTTTAAGATCTACCCGTTCAACTACCTAAATTAGGTAGCCTCTATCTTTGAAGAGATAATACTAATCTTCTTACGCAAAAAAGAAAAAAAAAAAAAGGAAGAGAGAGAAAAAAACGAGAACGATATATATTGGGGGTGCAGGGCAGGAAATATATACATGAGCATGTAAACTAAGGAAACAAACAGTTGAACGACTAAAGCCTTGATCTATATAAACTAAAAGACAAAATAAATAAATAAATAAAATATTCCGGAGTTTTTAAGAGAGTGGAACTAGTTAATTTTTGCCTTTCCTTTGTGGATTGTTGAACAACACGGTATTACAAAGTCATGCATATGTCTTCCAACCACTTGACTTTGAAAGCTAAAGTCTAACATAATAAATTAGTTGTAACAATTCGTAGAGATAGTCCACAACCTATCAACCAATCTAAGGACAATTCATAAATTCAGTAATATAATCACAGAAACGCGAAAAAAATATTTGAAAGCTCAAATAGCATTGTCATGCAGGCAACAAATTAAATTATTTATTTAATTTATCAATTAAGTGCGTGGATCTATATTATATATGTAGATATATAAACCAGTTCTAGAAAGAGGGTCCCACCTCAATGTAGCCAAGTCTTTCTGGGTCCAGCTCTTCCATGATCAAAGCTGCATACTCCTCTGCCTGTTCCTTCAATCTTGATAACTTATTTGCTGAAGCGCTGAGCATTATGATCTACATGGGACCCCAAAGCTAAGGTTATTGTAGATAAAAAAAAAAATAGTAACATAATTTTTTTATGTAGTAAGAATACCATAATTTTAATAAAACAAAACATACCAAAGAAAAGTTATTGCTCCAGCCCCCACATTTTATGATTAAATTTTATTCTTTACAAGTATTTCTATACTTTCTCAATTTTTTTCAGTCTAAAAACAAAATGTTTAATCCTGTGATCACCCATTTAAAATAGTAACAGAAGTATCACAGTATATAATAGATGGAAATAGTAATATTAATTTTAATTTCGTGATAAAACAAAATAAGACACAAAAAGACTTAGCTGACGAATATGCCCTCACCCACTCCACTGAAAACGACAGTATTTGACCCAATCAAAAAATTGGGGGAGAAAATCTTTTTCTTAAAACTCAAATTGACGATCAAAGATTCAGACCAAGACGGAGGTAGAGTTCCTGAATTTTAGCAGTTCCACTACATCCCAACATGGTTAACGTCAGACCAAAGATTACTGAGATTATTTTGACATCGGTGCATCGTGTAGTGTTGGTCTATTGGAGCTGTTGGTCTTGTTTATATTAGCCACCTAATCACAGTCATCATGCCAAAAACTACTACACAATACGCGCACACACATATAATGCATGTGAATATCAATTCTTTAAGTAGTGCGTCATTAATCTGTATCCTATACAAGGTCAGCGCTAAACATATAATTAGTGTCAACAGAATGTGACAGGCTGTTCTGTCCTTCGTTTAAAAACGATATAGTTATTGAAATTATTTATGCATTTTTTCCCTCATAATAATAATAATAATAATAATAATAATAATAATAATAATAATATCCTCACCTCTTTCACTTCTTCCTCTGCAATTCGACCATCTTCATTCTTGTCCACCCTGTGCCGCATCGCCAAAAATAATAAGAAGATAATATAATTTATTATTTGAACGACAAAAATAAAAATTCTGTTGGGCTTTTGAGGGATTCGAGGCTGTGCAAGTAAAGGTGATTTACTAATTTTAACTAACTTAAGTGGGTTTTGAACGCTAGTAATAATAAATTACTGTAATTAATAACTTACATGTCGAAGAAGATCTGGAGACGAGAATCGAAGCTTTGATCAGTGATTTGGGACCAATACTCGTAAAGTTCCTCTTTGCTAATCTTATCCACCTTCAATCTTCTTCTTCTGCTTAAAGCATCGAACATTTCTAATGCGAATTCCTTGGAGTCCTTCATTCCTTCATCGATAACAGCTTAATTTTGTTAATTGTTGTACAATAATAATCAATTTAATTGTAAAAACAAGTAGCGGATATGATAATAACTAACCTATGCATTGCGCAAAATCGGCGCGGTAGAGATAACCGTCTTTTGCCAGCTTGTAAAAGTTGCTCTCTACTTCGTTCCATGCATTGGCTTTGTTGTGGCTGATGAATCTGAGGCCACGAAGCGCTTTTTGCGCGCCGGAACGAGTGCGATCGAGCTGAGCGCGCTGTCGACGCAACTGGCGAGCCGCTAGAGCGGAATCCATGCCGCTTGTTGTTCCGGACGCCGATGAGAATGCGCGAGGCGCATGACCATGACTCCACGAGAATTTCTTCAGCTCCGCCTTGAGCTCTTGCGAGAACTGCCTGGCTTTCGCCACCGCCTCGGCTTTCAGCTCCTGAGAGAACTGAAGAATCCGGTTCGACGAGCTTCGCCGTATAGTCGGCGACCGAGACGTCGACGCAGAGCCGGAAGCAGACACTGGACCTTCGATCATCATTCCTCCGCCGCCGACGAGATCATCAATGCTTATGGCGGTCGCCGGCTCCACGCTCCTTAGAATTATGGTATCGTCATCCTGAAGGTCGAGCGTGACCTCCACGTATTCCTCCGCTGCGACCGAGGAGGAGTTCTCCGACTCAGTCTCCGACGAAAATCCCCCGATGACCGGCGGATCGCCCGGGACCGAGTCCGACGCCCACCTCCGCTCATGCTTTGCGATTCCTCTCATTTAATCCAAAAACATTAAAAATTAAAACAAAAACAAAGATCGAAATGCTATCCAGCTAATTGTGGCTCATACAAATCAAAGAATGAAGCTGAAGGAGAGAGCGAAATCTGAAATCTGAAATCTGAAGGGATATGAATTCGTCGTCGTCGTATGCGTCCGGAATCTGAGAAAAAGGAGTGACCTACGAGGAGTCAGTGTGGAGGTTCATAGTTTTTATTAGAGAGAGAATGAAAAGGTCCACAGAGAGAAAGTGAGAGCAGGGAGCAAAGCGACAATGGAAATGCAGAGACAAACTCAGACTCAGCTCATGGTTTTGCTCACTGCTTTTCTTTTCAAAATACTCCATAACCGTAATAATATACTACGGAGTAATATATTGTGTACCAAAATAATAGAATTATTTGAATAAATTTTTTTTACCATAACATATTCATATTACGATTTATTAATTATTAAATCATTTTTCCACTAAAACACTCTATGTTGGGCAAATATGCCGCATATAAAGTTCCGCACCTTTCTTATTTATTTATTTTCTATAATTCACGGACTTTAACCGCAGCAAAGATCAGTAGACAAATTTTATGTAGAGTCAAATTTAAAATTTTGTAATTACCAAATCGTTGGTTCAACCAACTTGGTTAGATTTGTCTATATTTATTTATTTATTTTAATTACAAAGAAATTGCAAGCATCATTTTAATGAAAAATGGTAAGGTTCGGTCTAACCTACCATTCTAATGTCATGTAATTTAAAAAATAATAACAAAGTTACAAGTATCTTACACTCTTACTCTATTATAATTAATTTAACATTTTTTTTGGAGTTCTATTACATACATTCTCGGTTTTATACCAATTCCTTGACACATATGAGCACATATTATTTGTGGTGTAGTAGCAAGTGGCTCCTATTTCATCTGTTTCCTCTCATCCAATCAACGAATTGAAAATCACGTTGATAGCGTAAAATAAAGTGGATATAGCATTACACTACATTATAAGTTAGAATGTGAAGATTTTGTATTGTTAGATGAGTATGAGATAATGCAGAGCCTGGTCAACTCATAGTCAGTGGTCCATTGGACAACTATGATCTAATTACAGTATTGGTGATAATACAAGTTATTATATGCAATGAGCGACGAGTTAGATATACAAGAGAAGTTCTATTTATACTAAAGTTTATTATCGGTGTTATGCATGATAACATGTAGCAAGTGGTCTTGATATTATGTGCTTTAGTTAGTAGATGCATCAGTATGTCAAGTAGTGAGGTAGACATTGCAACAATCTTATTTAGTACCTATGGTGGCTTATTTTGCTAGCATGAAAAGCGCAGATCGCACTAGTTTTATTTGCTGAGTGGCAATGCCAGTAAGCTTGACAAGTTGACAGTTCTCCCAATTACGTCTAATCAATTGGGTCTTTCAATTTCAAAATAATAGCTTCTTGAGTTTATAGTTTGGACTATTGGACAAATGGAACTGTTCGATAACTCTATCTTATATAGCAAATCAGAATGTTATTGAGGATTCATAGAATCTTCTTTTTGTTTTATTCTATATATTTTTTGTTAGAAGGATTTGTAGGGAATATAATGTAATTATAGATTTTAAAAAATCAATTGCTGAATTTAAGTTTAAATTTCATTAATTCTTTTGGATCATATATATTATAAAAGTACTCCGTATCAGTTACCTAGAGATTGACACTTCATTTCTAGGTTAGATAGTACTACGTCTTATCTCAATAATAGGCAAAAGGTTTCGTTGAATAAAAAGGACAATAATGTGTATCGACTATAATTCATGGACCCGAATTCTTTTGATTTTGTACTTTGCACCTAGGAATAACGCAAACACAATACTGAAATATGCATGTAAATACGGACAATTGATAAGACCAATGTTTGCATCTCTCTTAGGAACTTCGCATTCATAAAATTTTCTCTCACTTTCAAAATCTCATATAACAAAATTTACAATTAATCACTATTTATTATCCATTCATGCAATTCTTTCATCTTTTAAAAGTGATATCACCTTTCCATCACCTTATTAAAAAAATTATTTTTATCAATAATAATAATAATAATAATAAGGAAAAGGATTGGACCATTCCAATAACAAAACCCATCAGTCCAATTTTTGCCCCAGTTGGGAGCCTATTACCCTAACCCGTATCCAACCCATCAGCCAAGATCCAGACCCGGTTTGTCTATTATAATCCAACTATGTGACATGGAAGCAAAAAGTGTGAAAATGTGCCGGGATTCGGGAAGGAGTTACGATCCAAATTCAGTAAGGTTAATATACTAAATTTATAATATAGAAATATAAATATAAGTTATATTTATAAATAAATATTTTCATTTTACAATTGTCATGACGTGTTTTCATATTTTGAAAATATAATATAATTTTTTTCTCATTAACAACAATTTTAAAATTTTTCAATAAAAGTAACTAAACTCATCAAGTTATCTCTTATTCGATTGTACATTCACTATCTTCATGACTAAAAATTTCTTTTAACACTTGCAATTGTCACCGATAATATTAAAGCTAATTTCACTAGTAAAAAGACTAATGAATATACACAATTTTTAATTTCTTTAGTTTGTCACCACTAATTTTTCAGCAAGAGAATCAACCTCTTGGATATTGAAAAATGCGGCACATCAAGGATGTGATATTATAATCTTTACAAGAAACCCCAATATCATTTAGCTGAGTACCAATGTTTTGAAAAAATAAAGCAACACAACAAATTAATGTCTAAGTTTTAAACTCAAATTTGAAACTTCGTAGCTATTATATTGCAAGAAGAGATGAAAATTTTTGAAAAAAAAGGGAAAATGACATTTTTTCCCCTATGTTATGTGCATATATCACTTTTTCCCCCTGTGTTATTAAAGTGACTGTTTTTCCCCCTGAAATGTTAAATTGGCATTTTTACCCTTAAAAATAATTATTTCATTTACTTTAATTTTCTTCTCCAACAAATTATTACTTATATGTATGGATGATCACGATTCGGTTCGAACCTAACCAAACACTGTAGTAATCATACCGAAATAGTATGGACGATTCTGGTTAAGATTCAGAACCGAAAAAAATAAAATTAAATAATTGTTGAACCGTGAACCGGAACTGAACCATTGTCATATATAGTGAAAATGATCAAACACTTATTTTGATAAATCGATACGGTTCGATTCCAATTTCGATTTTGAACCGCCAATCAAAACTTATTTATTTATTTATTTATTTATTAATTTTATTTCATATTTAAAAATAGGCTAAATTCAACAATTATTTTATTTTATTTTTTCGGTTCTGAATCGTAACCGTAACTACCGTCCATATTATTTAAGTTCAATTGCTACAGTGTTCGATTAGGTTCGTATCGAACCGTGATCTTCCATACATATTAGTAATAATTGGTTGGAGAATAAAAATAAATGAAATAATTATTTTTAAGGGCAAAAATGTCAATTTAACATTACAGGGAGAAAAATTACCACTTTTAAAATAACTGAGGGGGAAAAACTACCACTTTAATAACACGGGGGGAAATGTGCTATATGCACATAACATAAGGGGAAAAAGTGTCATTTTCCCAAAAAAAAATTAAAAACTTTTTCAATTTTTAGTTTCTATTCTTACTCTTTAGTTTACATTTTCAGTTCTCATAAAACAAAGAGTTATTAAATTTGTTATTATTTATATGTTGACCCCTATTATATGTATTTTAGTGGGGTCACTTTCAAAATTTCTTTATATGTATGTGTGTAATAAACAAGAAAATTTGAACCTCATATCAACATAGCTCTGTCATTGAAAATGTGTAAACATAAAAAAAAATATCAAGTTATATTTACAATTTTTTTAATTAATATGCATAAATATTAATTAGTGCATAATTAAAAATATTAGACTAATAAAATCACTAATAAAATAATTAAGAGCAAATACCAATTTTGGTCCCACGACTATTAGCAAAATGATAATTTTGGTCTACATGTTTAATTTATACCAATTTTGGTCTCATGACTATTATTTTAGTACCAATTTTCATCCACAACTATTGTTTTAGTGCCAAAATTTATCGCGTCGATCATGCATCCGTTTAAAACATGCAAAAATCTAAAATTGTTAAGGTTATTTTCATCATTTTCAACTTAATATCTCAATTTGAATATGAATAAATGGATTTAAGTCCTAAGATCGATCAAAATTCTCAGTTTTTCTCCTTATTTTACCTTAATTTGAGGAAGAGAACTGTGAATTGTGATCGATCTTAGAACTTAAATCTCTTTATTCATGCTCAAATTGGGATATTGAGTTGAAAAGAACGAAAATACCTTTAAAACTTTTAGATTTCAGCACGTTTTAAACGGATGGATGATCGGCGCAATGACTTTTGGCACTAAAACAGTAATTTTTGGACCAAAATTTGTACTAAAACAATAGTCGTGAGACAAAAATTGATAGAAATTAAACATGTGGACTAAAATTGCCATTTTGCTAATAATAGTCGTGGGACCAAAATTAGGATTTACTCATTAAATAGTAAACATAAAATATCAATAATCACAACGTCAATTCAATATAAAAAATACAATGTCTAAACGCTAAAAATACTTTCAACTCTAAACAAATAATTGTTTATGTTTTTTCATTAACATCTTTTTATTAAAAAAAGTTTACATACTTCAGATCAAGTTTATATAAAGATAAGTTGACAAATTGAAGAGTATCAATGTTTTTTGTGTTTGAGAATTCATCTTCGCTAATATCTCATATGATTTTCGACCCAACGCACCCTTTTTGAAACATGTTTCAATTTTTTTTTAATTATTATTTGGGTGAAAAAAACTTTTTTTTAAAAGTAAACTCATTTTCAAAATTTTTATTAATCAGGATAAATCCAAAACTTTTTGAAAACTTTTGATTAATTAAGAAATGTGATAAAAATATTTTCAAAATGGGAAAATGCTACCCTCACAAAATTTTTGTGCAACATAGTAATTAATTAAGTATGAATTATCAATCTCATATTAATAATATCGGGTTATTACAATAATTAGCATACATGTACACATAAATTAAAAAGATTCTTGTGACAAAAGATGAAATCGCTCACTCCAGGCACCGTAAACTTAGTCCGACAGGATTGTGGAGGGTAAATTATAGTGACTCAACTGATCAACATAAGTTACTCTCACATTATAGTTGTTGCTCAGTGTGCAAGTCTCTCATTTGAAAAATTGTTCCCATAATGTCACTGGTGAGTCTTAATCAATCCTAAATTAGAGGATTCTAAAATTATAGCCCGCACAAACTTAACTGAGTTAGCTCATTGGTTCAGTAAGCAAAAAAAAAAAAAAAAAAATGTAGTTTCCTTGCTTGGACCTCAAGAAACGTGAGGACTAATGCTATGAGGTACTTAGCAGATTAATCAACGCTTAATAAATTGTAATGATGCTTACAAGAAGAAAAAGGGGGAATTATTGTAATCAAGTCGTAATGAAGTAAATGCGAGTTAGTAGAAATTAAGCGTGCAGCTAGCTGCAACCTACTTCCATGTTGGCATCGTCATCAACGCCATTGGCTCCCTGGGTAGGTGGCCTTCTAGAACACCGTTGCATATTCTATGGGACCTAAAACGAAACTTCTGAAATTCCTACGTCAAACCGCTCACCAACTCTCCACAATTAATGATGTTCAATGTTATCTGAAGACCAGGCCACAAGATTTTTCTATCAAGCAACCATAAATTTCTCTCTTTATATGTGAATTATTAAAATTTATTTTTAATTTTTATTGTAATAAGGCAAAAACTCAAACGGTTTCAACTCTCATGAAGCATTATATGTGAGACTCACATGTAAAATTTCTTTATAAGTATTACACTTTCTCTATAAGTATTATATATGGTTTCCCATATAAATAATTTTTCATCTTCTAAATATTATATATATTATATTTTGATTTAAAAGTATTACATTTTTCTTAATAAGTATTATACGTTTGCTCATAAGTAATAATAATCAAGTATTCAAAAAAGAAAGTAATAATATTCAATTTATTCATAATAATTAGTATTACATTTTCAAGTAATAATAAATTAATTTAACTTGATTAGTTAGGGTACTATATGGGATAGGGGAGTCAACTAAGGCACAAAGAGTCAACACAATCACCTCCATTGAGGCTCAAACCTACTCCCTTTCATGTGAGAGTGTAAATCAGTTGCCACTAAACCACAAAGTCTTTAATGTATTTATGGCTGATTAAGTTTACCTAAATTAAGCAATGCTTCTTGTTTCTGGTATAAATAGGATAAAAGAACCCTAAAACAAGGTTAAGCATTTCTTACACAGAAAAAGCAATAACTATTTTTCCAGCAACCTTTTATTCAACTTTCCGGTAGTTTAATTGGTAGGCCGATTTACTACTTCGGTGGTCATAAAACAAACAAATATTATACGGTTTATCAACTTTTCAAACCCATGCATAAATATTATATTTTGATTTGAAAGAATTATATTTTTCTTCAAAAATATTACATTTTCTCTCATAAGTAACAATCATTTTATTTTTTGATTAGTATTATATTTTCTATCATAAGTACATACAAGTATTATATTTCTATATAAGCTAGACATGTTTCACTGCAAATTTGGTGTGAGACAATCCTTAGGAGACTCATCCATATAATAATTAATAAATAGTATTCAGATCATTATGATCATAAAATTAATTATACACGTTCGTTTTTTAAAATCTAAAGATAGTAATTGGTTCAAATTTAACATTGATTAATTTTTCCGGCCATTTAGGCATTTACCAGTAAGATTTAAGGTGGCGTACTAACTTATTTCCACACGTATATGGTGATAAATAAATGATTGCTTAAACCGTTAAATCTGCTATGAATTATTTTATTTTTTGCCACGACATTGGTAGGCATGGTAATCAATCAAGCCGCTAGAGGCCCAGAAAGCGATGATGCGTTTTTATATTCCGAGGAGAAGACGAACATGTTTTAAGTTTTTAACGTGTGAAGTCCGAATTGAATCTCTTGTCAGCATTTTCTTTCTCCTTTTTTGGTTTGTATGGAAGTTTAGGGCTGTTTGACGTGCTGCCGGAGACATTACTCGATCTCACTATATCATACTCTTTAAATCCTTAATTGATTCTTAACTTGTTATTCACGTCACACAAGTAATTTCATCTTTTTTTTTTTTCTCTTGAATTTAATTTAAATTACGTAAAATCCACATAAATAGATATTTGAAGTTGTCTCATCTCTCAAGTCTCAAATACTTTTTTTTTTGAAGGACTCAAGCCTCAAATTCCTAATTATACTTTATATAAAATAATGCACAAATTAAAATTAATTTTTTTTATCAAAATATAAATTTCAAAAAAAAAAAAAAAACGAAGAAGAAATACAATACAAAATTTCACTTAAATAATTTTGATAATGCCCACTTAGTATCCATACAAATTAAACTCAAAGCTTTCACAATTTATTTTGAGGTAATACTAAGTAAAAAAAGTATGGTTGGCGTCATTTGCATATCTATATATAATTTTTTTAAAGCAAAAACTCATATTAGACCGTCTCACGGATAGTCACTGGTTGGACTCCTTTCTCTCTCATAAGTCACTCATATTTTGATTTTAAAATATTACATTTTTCCTAAAAAGTAATTTTCAGCAAAGATTCAAACCTATGACCACACCTTTAGAATTGTAACCAAGATGTCATCACGTTACATAGTAGTTGGAATTTATCTATAGTCAGTGTAAAAACAATCAATAATTTATCTATAATTAGTATTACGCTTTTTCATCATAAGCATTACCCCTTTAATTATCTACTCGAAGGGTTGAACAATATATGCAAAAGCAATTGTTCCAAATGAAATGATGTTGTCTAAATTGTGGAAGACTTAACTCGACCTTTGTTTTAATTAATATATAATTCATATATCCTTAATCATGGTGTTATAATTGTGATGGGGTAGAGTCAGAAGGCCATCCAGGCTTATAGTATCGTGTTGGGTCCACCTTGTTTACCTTGACAAATTGGGCGATACAATACAATTCAATTCATTTATCGTCATCACGAGGGGTGGTAGTAGCTACCTTTCTTATCCAAGTGGAAGAAGTAACTTATTAACTTGCTCCATCGTATCGTATCGCAGTAGGTGAAGACTTTGAAATCTATTTAACTGTAATCAGAGACCAGACACACACCATTTTCTTGGGAGTTTACGAACCTCAACTTTTTTTTCACTCCTCGTTTTAATATTATTAAAGTGGAGAACGTACGCTGTTTGCCTGTTTCATTGTTGAGATAGACACGTAGGAAAAGGTTTGGAATATAGTGGGGTGGGGGTTGGCATTCCAGTGCTTCCATTTACTTGGACGTACTACGACGTCGTAGCATCCATTTCTTTGGCTCTCTTTGTCAGCTGACCATAGCACCCACCCAAGATTATTATTATTGAATATGATCTTTCTTGTAATTTTGTTTCCAATTGTTGTTGTTGTTTTTGTTATGGCGTTTGAATTTTTGGATGCATACTAGGCTACTAGCCACCTACAACTATTTATTTGAGTAGGTGGTGAAAACTACTATTTATATCATATCCTGGCAATTTATTTTTTTTTAAGTGCGTTTCGACGATTCAAGATAAGATTCACGTTGTTTAATAAATTGGGTTGTTTGGTCAAGAAGTTAGTCCCTATCAAGGTGTTTGCTCGTCAAAATAAATAGTTTCGCTCCGGA
Organism: Ipomoea triloba; assembly: GCF_003576645.1. Taxonomy (NCBI): domain Eukaryota; kingdom Viridiplantae; phylum Streptophyta; class Magnoliopsida; order Solanales; family Convolvulaceae; genus Ipomoea; species Ipomoea triloba. Next base: position 21,332,502 of record NC_044927.1, read on the forward strand.
CATGTGTCTGATTAATAGACAAAGATGTGACCAAACACATACCGAATCATGATACACGTTGGTAAAAAAAAAAAAAAAGGGACAACACCAAGTTGAACTGTAATTGCACTAGCTACCGTACGAGACAAGTAACTAACATGTAAAAATAGCGGATATGAACGCTCTTTCAACACTCGCACTAATGTTCTGCCAATTTGTATCCCATTCTTTGCATATAATACAATCACATACATGCATAGCCCTTAGCTTACCGGCGGCGAATTATTTCTTATCCTATTTATTTATACATTTAATAGGCCAGTTATTAGTATCTAGATTCCGTGCATGTCTAATACCAAACATAAATTAATCATATGGACTCATAAATTTGATAAGAATTAACATTATTTATGTTATATTCGTCCACATCACCTTCAGAGAAGACCTGCATCGCACATTATATTCATCTCCAAGCCAATGCGTCTTGGACTTGAGTAGCTTTTAGTCCCTATCACTACTAAACCAACTTGGTATTTTTAACGCGCATTCTACATACAAATTTTGATCACTAAACTTTCATTTCGAAGAAATTTTACAGCCACTACTCAAATATAGGTTTTGGGTGAAATCTGTTTTGTAACCCTAACTGATAAAGATCCAAAAGGAGATAAGATAAACCAATATAAGTTGTCAATAACGGGCCGGCTCGAACCAACAATGTTAATAGATACCTCGGGGTATTACATTTGAAACCTTATACTTATCAAGTTAACTGTATAACCAACTTGGCTTGATTGATAACTAGATTTCATATTTTTAAAATATTAATTATTTATCAAATTAAAGTTTGGTCTAACGTAACACGCAACTTAATTAAATTCTTTACATTTAAAAAAAAAAACGCACACACACACAACGTGAGCTTCATTAATTATATTCTCAATTAATAATAATAATAATAATAATAATAATAATAATAATAATAATAATGCATGCGTTCATGCATGTTGAACGTATGGTTGAAATAGTGTGAATCATTGAAAAGGAAATGCCATTTTATATTCAAATGGTGCGAAAAGGAAATGATGTGAAAAGGTACAGAGCATTCACCACTTTAATTTAACGTTTAATATAAATTAATTGGTGTATAAATTAAATATTTCTTTTTTAATATATGTACACGTAATATGATAAAGAAGCAACTTTTTTTTTAAAAAAAATATTTACTTTCAAAATGCCTGTAAGGTCACTCAATTTTTCTTTCTTTCTTTCAAGATAAGGTGCACCATAGACCTAATCCATGCACTATTGTCTGATACATATTATGGTGTAGACTTCTTTTCTTTCTTTCTTTCTTTCTTTTTTTTTTTTTGTTTTTTTTTTTCCTTTGTGATCTGATAATAAATTAAGTACAAATAACTAGAGACATTGGTTGGTGATGAGGCTCCTAGTTCAAAATGGCAGACATGCATCCGGCGATAGGATAGCACTTTTTTTCTTTTTTTGGGGAAAAATCAGAAATGTAATTTAATTATAATGATTTTATAAAGATGCAATCCCTAATTATTAAAATATGATAAAATGATAAGTAATTTGGAATAAGATGAATTCTATTTGGAGAAATGAAGGATACCTATCCAGAACTGTTTATTGTACGTAATGAGGGATGAAAATGATTCGGGTGACTATAATTATTATCTGATACTTTTTTTATTTTTTTGCTTAACTTTTTTTGGATCATGAATAAAGGTATATTTTTAACATAGTGAAGGTACATTATTTATGCACTAAATGTATATTATTTGATAGTATACAAAATAATGTATCTTCAGTATTCAAATGACAAATAATGTATTGTGAGTATACAAATAATGTTGCTTTAGTATATTAAAAATGTGCATTTTATTCATGACTCACACATTCATGTAATAATGATTGTCTTTTTCTATTCACCTGCACTCCTAATCTGCAACGAGTGAACTTTTTAAAAATCCACCAAGCTCCATCGAATGTAGTACCCCATTGCTTATTATCGTATTATTATTTGTAAAAAAAAATATTTAAATTATTTACACACAATAAAATTTACTAGTTCTATTAAAACATAAAATAATAAAAATATTCAAATATAATATATACGAGTAATTTGTTATTTTAAAAAATTGAACATATTAGTTTAGAACTGAAGTTAGTAAAATGCTTTTTAAAGCAAAAAATCAAAGTAGATTACTGAAGTAAAGACGAAATAAAGTCAGGAAGGACGAAGTCCCAGTACAAAGAGTGATCTTAACTATAAGTATCAGAGGGTAAAGAATGTGCTAACAAATTTGACGATCTAGGAGCTAGAAAAATGAGCATTCTAGAAGCATTAAAGATCTACAAGCATTAATAGTGTAACTAATATAAGACCGAAGAGCAATTTGTGAGGATGAAAGATAACAATGAAGCGTGGCACAATCAATATGTGAAGTTGCATTGACAAAAACCTCACGATCTTTGAGCCAAGAGAGAGCTTCCTTACAAGCCAAAGCTTTCGCTGAAGGGGGTGATGTGCCATTAGGCAAGAGTGCAAGACACCATTAACAGCCGCAATAAAGCCACCATTTTGCGATACAAAAATGGTGCCATAGGTAGCTTTCGCAGTCGAAGAATTAAATCCTGCACCAAAGAAACATTTCGGCAGACCCAACAAAGCACTTGGTGGTGACATGTGCTGTTGCATATGGAGAGCATTGGACTGGGTAGGGGAAGCACTGGAATGGGGTATGTGACTGGTTCCAAGCAAAAACGATAGACTGTGCAGCTAACCACACAGATTTTGGGTGCGAAAGATTGGCCTCCCAAACCGCCAAGTTTCCTGCTCTCCATAACTTATAAAAGACTACTACAACCAATAAAAACACATCATTGCTAAGGGTTCCCAATGCATGACTCATCCATATGGTAAAAGTGATGCCTACTACACATGAAATGGAAAGGAAAGACTCATGCCAAACTCTTCGAGCATAAATACACAATAATAGGGCATGCATATTATCCTCATGTGAATACCTGGTGTAGGTACGAGGTGATGGTGAAAAGGTGGGTGTAATGTCGTTCCGCAGGGGATTGGAACTATGACACGTACTTGAGCGGTTACCTAAATTCTAGTCACTAAGGTTTTGGAACCCATAAAGATCCAAGCAAATCATTGGTTGCGGGTATTTAATAAACTAGATATTTTTGGGTTTTTTTATGCCAAGGGAATACAAATTTAATTCTAAAAACTTCAATAGGAAAAGATGGATTATATTAGGGGTATTGCTCTATTGATGCTTTAACAACTTAAAATTGGGGGAGAACAAATTACCTAGTGTCTTGAGGCAATGCACATATAACTTCTTGTCCAAGCTATACTTATAGCTATAACAAAGATTAGAACAAGGATTGACCCACTTTCGTGGTGAATCAACCCAAGTTCTTGAAGCACACAAGCATATTTTAGCTTCAATCTACCCCTATTTTCATAGAAGGAAAATGAGTTTGAAATTAGCAAGGCTTGAGTCTTCTATCCAATTTCCATTGAGATAAAAGACTCTCCAAACACAAGCAACAATCGCTACATATCAATCATTACAAGAGAATATAAAGACCCAATTCAAACTCAAGCTAAGAACCCTAGGTGAGTTTATTCATCACCTTTATGCAATAACTACATTTCTAGCATCAATAGGAACAATAACACCCTAATCTAAACTCAATAGTTAACTATTATACTCACTCATTGGAAGCATTAACATGGAAAATATAAACAAGGAAATAAAAAACATAGCAATAACTGTAAATTAGAAGAGAGAGGGAATAAAGACTTCTCTATTAAATGTAGATGAAGATGGTGGTTGAAACCACTCAAATCTGCAATACAAGACATCCAATGTGCAAAAGTAGTGTTAATTTAAGCTATTTTGGTCTATAAAAATAAAGGAGAATAAGACTAAGCTAGCTAGGGTTCGAACTTAGACAAAAACAAATGTAGCAAAAATGCTTAAATACAGAGCAGTACATATCTACACGGGCCGTGTTGGTATCGCAGCTTCAGAAATCCAGTAGAGGCGCACGGCCACCTCTATCGGCCTTGGGGGTGGTTGTGGAGGTGCTTTCTGCTTTGTTCCTTGCTCCGTTTCGCGTTCCGCTACTCCTATCCTTCCTTGAGTGGGATCTTTTGCTACCAAAATTGATCCAATACGCTCCAAAATGCTCCCTTTGCTACTCGTTGTAGACAATTGCACCTATGAATACAAAACACACAAACAAGTAATAAATCTCACTCAAGTATAGACACTTTGTTCACAAGAATAGATAAAATAGGGGGTAAAAAATGTTTAGAATTAGAGATATCAACACCCACACATTGGGCATGAAAGGTCCACATCCACTCTTCTTATTATTAAGAGCTCTCCATAAGAAGGTCTTCCACTTGGGAGGTGCCTTGATTTTCCACAAAGAAACCAATTTATTAAACTTACGAGCATTCCCATCAAATTCCCCAATAATGAGCCTGTAACCACTCTTGATAGTATAACAGCCCCTAGTATCATTCACCCAAAACCATGAATCCTCGTAGGAAGGGCATATAGGCACCTTGACAATATGATTAACATCACTTGGTAAGAAAATATCTCTAAGAATCGCTAGGTCAAGTACCATTATCTTGGTTAATTAAACCAGAGACCCTAGAACCACTCATCTCAACTTGCATAGTAGTCTGGATCATTGGATTTGAGTCATCAGGAAGCCATGGGTGACCCCAAATCAGAGAGGCTTTCCCATTACCAATTCTACGCCTCACACCATTGCAAACCAAGTCATGAACAACCATTATACTACTATACGCCAACAATAGGTCAATAGCCAGGGCAACTTCCCACAGTAGCATCAATAAAAGAAGAATTAGGAAAGTACCTGGCTTTGTAGATCCGTGCCACAAGTGAGTGAGGCATTGTTAAGAAGCGTCGGGCCTGTTTACCTAACATTGCTAGATTAAAATCATTCAAATCCTTAAACCCTAACCCTCCAAACTTTTTTTTTGGCACACACAAACGATCCCACACCTTCCAATGAATAACTTTACCATTTGAACCACCAGAGCCCCACTAAAAACGATTCGTAGTTCTCTCAATTGCCAAGCACAAAGAATCAGGGAGCAAAAATACACTCATAAAAAAGGTAGGTATGGCTTGTGTGACACTTTTAAAAAGAACATACTTTCCAACTTGGGATAAAAGCTTCTTATTCCACGATCCAACCCTTTGTTTTATTTTATCCTCGATATAAGAAAAAATAACCCTCTTATTTCTACAAACAAAGGATGGCTACCCTAGATATTTCCCAAAATTAGTTGCTTGTACTACCCTTAAAACAATGCAAATCTGAACCAAACATTCACAATAGGGGCACAGAGACATCTTGGTCATTTACTTGGTTGCGGCAATAATTCCTTTGGCGAGCAGATATGAACCAAGCATTCACCATTTCACCACAGAGACATCTCGATCATTTCCTTACTCCTATTTGCTGTTGGTCACGATGTTTCGCCGAACAGAGGGGGAGGGGAGAGCAACCTTGCTAGAGCTCATCCCATCGCCACCGCTCTACCCAGCTAGCTCGCCCTCCACCGCTATCGCCTACCACCATCACTATTGCTCGAGGAGAGAGACGGAGATTCAAGGCAAAGAGGATACTGCTGCTTCGCCACCAGAAAGAGCTCACCGCCGATCTGGTGCTTCTCGTGGTAAAGAGGGTTGCGCCAGCAATTTCTTTGTTGAACATATCTGAACCAATCATTCACCACATAGATATTTGTTAGCAGCAAATAATATCCGACAAAGAAATTCTGGATTTTTTGCACCAAGTCAGCAACACAGTTTTTCGTAGCTGCATGGCTCCAACGACAGCTTCTGTTGTCAGTTCTTAATGGTGACTAGTGAGTAGAAAATTAATTTAAGTTGACAGCTTAAGTATGTCCAACTCCAAATTAATGGTGGAGACGCTGAGGCGGAGGCGGATGCAAGGCTGATGGAGTCTCTAGTCCGTCTATCTGGGTTGTTGGACGTCTGAAACGAACATAGTGATTTCTTCTTCTTCTTTTGGGTTATTCGGCTAGCTTGGCGGTCTAGGCTCCCGACCACGGAGAAGGCCATTTCAGGCATTATTCGACACAGTTGGGCACCGCCTAACACCTAGGCGTATTTTTGCAACATTGCTTACTGTGCACTTAATTTTTTTAAGACCCACCCTGACTCATCACCCACTATCACAAAAATAAACCAATCAATGCGTGATAGATTCAAGTATATATCTGTGGGACGGATTAAAATTGTTAGCCCTAGTGATAGTAAATGATTATTAATGTATACTTGCAAAGTTCAACGACAACACGAGTCAAAATCAAGATTTGTTTCACAATAATAAAGATATTTTATAGGGACATGGGACCCCGGAGGCCCATTTTATTAGGAAAGTATTGGCCTAAGCGGGGTGTCCATTTTTATAGTCAATGAAAGAAGGAAGCTTAAACAAAATAAATAAAGAAAGTACTACCAAAGGGTTCAAACCCTAAACTTTCAACATAGCAACGCAAGGACAAACCACCTAAGCTATCAAGATCTTGTGTACTAAAGGGTAAGAAGGTCCACTAATGCATCGAAATGCGTTGGAAACAAAGTAGTGGGGGACACTTGTGTGGCCAAGAATGAAGGCTGCTAGATGCCGTCCATTTGTCAACGATCCGTGAGCCCTACAACAATATAAAAATGGTGCCTTCTCTTACCTTAAAAGGCATCTCTTAACTCATTAAATGTATCTTGATCTAGTGGTCTGAGTCTACTTTTTTCTACTTGTATGCCAAGGTTCGAGTCTTGTTGGTAACATATTTAGTTTTGTTTTATTTGTTAGTCCTTTAGCTTGTGTTATTTATTTATTATCGAGCCGCCATTTTGGGCCATGTTCAATTTCTTAGGGTTATAGTATTTATTATTTATGTATTCTTTGGGCCGCCGTTTTGGACCAATATCTCGGGTTTTGTACATACTATTTTGGGCCGAGCACTCCAGGTAATAAAGATGCTTTCTTCCTACCCCCATTCTGTACCTCTATGCTTGGTTTATGGTAGACCCGGTCTCAATAAAACCATCATTGGCGCCGTCTGTGGGAACGCTACGAAAAACATGCGTTCCTAGTTTCTACCTGTTGTTGACAGCATACAAGAGTCACCATTCTTGAATACTCTGACTAGGAATATGGTTTTTAAGCAAACCTCGGTTTCACCATTCGACCTGGGAGTGTTTCAAGAAGTAGGGTATTGATTATACAGGCTAGGTGAAGTGCTACATGATCATCACCTGAAATGAGTTTGACTTTCACATGCTGTTAAAAAGCCCGCGCTCTTAGTTTCTACCCGTTTTACTGTTTCCCTCTACGCAATCAAACCTTAAGATACGCCAAAATGGCCGAGTCCATTTCCCTTTACGCAATCAAACCCCAAGATACGCCAAAATGGCCAAGTCACAAAAACAAGCATTCATGGAACCTACAAGAACGCCTTAGCAGGCAAGGCAAGGGGAACATGAGAGGTTTGACTGACACTATAGCTATCGAATGATATGTTACTATTGACGGAACCTACCTAGGTCCAGCGAGGGTTTGAACCCTAACATAGCAACACAAAAACGAACCACCCAAGCTATCAAGATCTTATGTATTAAAGGGTAGGAAGCTTCACTTATGCATGGGAGTGCATTGGAAACAAAGTAGTGTAGGACACATGTGTGGCCAAGAATGAAGGCTGCTAGATGTTGTCCATTTGTCAACGATCCATGAACCCTACAACAATATAAATAGGGTGTCTTCCCTCACCTTAAAAGGCATCTCTTAGCTCACCAAACGCCTCCTGGTCCAGTGGTCTGAGTCTACTCTCTCCTGTCGGCATGTCAGGTTTTGTTTTATTTGTTAGTCCTTTAGCTTGTGTTATTTATTTATTATCGGGCTACTATTTTGGACCCTATTCAATTCCTTAGAGCTATAGTATTTATTATTTATGTATTTTTTGGCGCGTCATTTTGGGCCAATATATCAAGATTTGTACGTGTTATTTTGGGCCTAACGCTCCGGATAATAAAGCTACTTTCTTCATATCTCCAATATGTACTCCTATTACCGGGTTATGGTGAACTCGGTCCCAATAAAACCATCATTATCAGTTACATACACAGAAATATATACATTCACTTAACAAATACAAAAACTAAAATCAAATTTCGATATCATACGATAGCTCGAAAATCATTAATATTCAAACCAAACGCAAAAGAAAAAAGTTAATAGTAATGATCTCAGAAGAAGGAATGAACATGGGCATATCCTCGAAGGCCCATGAATATTGGGTTATTCTTAGGGAGATAGACAATGAACCAACCTTTTGGGCTATACCTTTTGGGTTATTTTAGGGAGATAAACCTTTTGGGTTTTGATGAACAATGACTGTTAATATTTGGACATTCTACGAATTCATAATAGAGTACTATTTACCGATCCTTATACCATGGACTAGAGTTCACATCGCATTATGAAACCTAGTGTATGTGCATGTGTTTTATGTTGTAAGTTTTTGTGTCTTGTATTATGAAATTCTGTATCCGAAATAAATTAGTAATTGTGTCTATGTTATGAATTTTTGGCTCTTGTGTTGTGAAATTATGTGTCTATGAACACAAAGTATGTAACTAAATCAAATTTGAAAAATAAATATATAACATGTGTATGTGTCTTGTGTTATGAAATCATGTACCTTATTAGTATAAATTATGTACTTCATCGTTTCACTCTGAAGTCCATAATGCTAAGTGGACCTTGTTCCATGATATAAATTGACACTATTTACCAAACTCAATATTTTTCACTCTCCAAAATTTAAATAACATATATGGCTTTCCTATATAAACCATAATACAATATCATGAATACTTCAAAACCAAGTCATGTAAACCAGCCATTTGAAACAATTGGAAAGTTAACTGCTAACCTCAAGGCCTCAACACTCTGGTTCAGCATAATAATTGAGTAGTAAATTAAATCATTTTCACTTAGTAGGAGCCCACCACGCATTGAATGAAACTCCTACATTACGGCTGTCAATATATGCTCAATCTTGTGTTCTTGCTCATAATCTATCATCTAGAAATCAACTGAGTTGTCCGTGTGGATAAAACATTATTCATATGACAATGCTAAATTCCCTCGCCCCTACACGCCGGCCGAACAAGGTAGTGAAAATGTAAATCATGGTGACTCAATAGTGACTCATTATGTGAAGGGGTAAATCGCGTTGCTAATCTAACAATAAGGCCAGGTCTTTAGGTTTGCAAAAGTTTCGACCACCATTTGATGACAATGAGATATTACACTAAATAAAAGTTGTTGAAAATTTTGATGACCACCTTACATGGTAGTTGAAAAATGTAAAAAATCTTAACTTTTCACCCACTTTTTTTAATGATAAAATTTTTTTTGATTTTAAATAATAAATTGGAGATTTAATTATTGTAAGGGCATACCAATCTTGCATGTGATTCTTCTCTTTCCTATGGTAAAAACACTCTATTTTAAGTAATAATGTGACAACTCATGATCTCATTGCAATGCAAGCTAAAACTCGAAGATTACATGCATGAACGGAGAACAAATTGAATGATATATATTACTTTGTTTAATTCATAACCTTTAAGATTGCTTATTCCCAAATCATGGTAGGTTGATCCGACAGCTAGAATTATGTACGAGCGACCAACATTTGACCAGATCATCACAATCATCCATCCATCTCATCTAGAACTAATACCAACAATTCAGCACGTGGTTGACAACAATACCTAAATTACTCCGTAAAGTGTGATGCTTTATACTTTTAATCATCACAAAGTGGCAGATACAAATATATTTAAATATATTATGTTTAGAAGAAACCTCAATTCGTGTCCTTGTAGGATTGATGTATCATATCCTTGGGAAAAGCCAATGTTTCCACCCAAAAGATACGTCCTAGATCCATATAATCTCTTAGAAAGAGACTAAATCTATTACAGTTTGTCAGTTTTATCAAAAAAAAAAAAAACAAACTAAATTTAATTTATTATTTTCAAGAATAATAATTTTAAGTGTTAATTCCTAATTTAGTTTTCGATTATAGTGATGCTTCTTGATTTAGTTTTCATGAATTGTGTTATATAAAAATCATTCATTTGTATGCCTTTTATTTTAATAATTCTACTATTCACAAGATAATATTTTATCTTTTAACTCTTAAATTTTGCAAAAATGATCCATGGTTACCAATAAAGGATTAATTGTGCATAACTATATATTAAAGTTATCAAGAATTACATGAATCTTCCCCCAAAAGGTTGAATCCACAACCCCAATGGCCCCTCACAGTCCCACACCAATGACCTGACAAAGTATTTCGGAGAACGTAAATCACGGTGACTCACTAATAATCCAGCAGACAAGGCTAAGAGATCTGTCCACTTTGAACATAATCCCCACATTGTCGTTGTCGAGGTTCGAACATTGGTCTTTTCTCCCAAATACTATATTCTGAATCAGTGAATTAAACTCGTGCGGACAGGAATTACTCCAATCTGGCATATGGGGACTCTTCCCTTTCGGTTGATTGCAATAAGATCATGTTGAGTTGGGGGACTTCCAAAGTCTCCCATGTTCTTAGAGAAGGCAACAAATGTACAAAATTAACGTTCTTGCTAATTTCGGCCAAAATTTTGAGTGGGTACTACTATGCTCGACTGTCAAAAGATATTGATGGACCAACTATAGCTAGATGCTTCAGATGCCCAAATGCGATGAATTAGAATATAAGTGATCTACGCCCTTAATTTCCTGTTATGTACTTTAAAAAAAAATTGAAATATCCTCAATTATTAAGGATGGGAGTTGAACGTTAATTATAGCAAGCATATACAATCACTATTCTAAGTTATTATATTATTTATACTAAATTAATCAATTTTGTCGGAAACGTTACATTAAACCATACAAAATAATTTAATCCAAAAAATTACTCGGCATTATAAGTGGTGCTACCCTAACTTTTCACGTCAATTAATTAAATCCTGGCCTTAAAATTTTTGACGATAAGAATATTTTCTATAGTTGATGAACATCTTTTATTTAAAAAAAAAAAACGATTTAATCGCTTTGTTTGCTGGAACATTATTGATGTGAAGTATTAACACTACCACATCACCAATAAATGCATTTTTCTGTTTTAAATGTTGAAGACCGACAAAATCTACTGAAGCCTTAAAGTCCAACCACCATTATTATGGACCATCATTCGTGTTTAGTCCCGATTGGTAGATGAGAAATGGTCCATTTCATCTGTGCTCTTTGTTGACCACGAAACAGCGTTGCCACATCATTGATTTAGATGGATTAACTTAATTAGTTTTATAAGTTTAAGTGCAGTAATAAATTAAAGTTGTACAGCTTAAGCTCATGCAAATCCACGCAGAAAAGGGTAAATATTCCTCTATTTTTTTTTATTTTTTTTTTTGTGACAAGAAAACTTATGGTCATCGTGTGACTCTAGTTATCAAAATACCACAAAGAGGTATGTCATTCTAGGTTACTCATAGTTTATCAACTCAAATCAAGAAGGTCAATTAACTTAGATTACTCATAATTGATCGACTCAAATTAATAAAGCCAACTAACCTATGTTGCTCATAATTGACTTATTCGAATCAAATTGTTATTTAACCACTCATTAAGAATTAAATTTTGAATTTGATTGAGTTGTCAGTAATAAATATTAAGGGAGTGCACTAATAAAGTTGCTTGTAAAGCGTAAGCTCATGCAAATCCATGCAGAAAAGGGTAAAGATCTCTTTTTCCCGACAGCGTGGGCGGCACTGCTACTCATAGTCCCATACATAGGAACTAGAATAGGAAACTATAATTATTGCCACTAATTTACGTATGTATATGAAATAGATATAGGGATTGTAACGTAAGTTGCTGTGAAGTCGTGATCCATGATGTCGGAATTCCGTATTCTGTTTTACTTTGGTTTACCCTTTTACGCAAAACGTTAAATGTAAGATATATTATAATTAATTAACAAATGATAAAAATCTATCATCTAAATTATTATAATGGTTTCTTCATAGATTTCGACATTGATCAAATGCTTTGTAAATTTGATTGAAGGCAAACAATATATGACTAGTATATGAATATAATATACACTTTGGACTGATTGACTTAAATAGAAAATGTTAACAGATACCTTTCACAGGGAGTCAAACTTAAAACTTTATAGTTACATACTAAGATAATTGTATGTTTGATCAACTCGACTAGATAAATAATGATCTAACTTAATCGGGTTTCAAGTTACGTACTCAAGTGAATAATATGATTATTCTCGATGTGCATGTTGTCATAGATGCTAAAGAAATATGTATATATAATGTATTTATGGATATCATATTAGTGTTTCAAATGAAAATGATGATGTAGATGAATGCTATTTTATAGTTTATCGGCAACATTATATGTCCCACGGCCCACCCAATAACATTTCAAGTTCTGATTTTGTCACAAAAGTTAAGAAACCCTACCTCAATAGTTTCTCCTTATAAATGAGGGATATAACTATATGATTAGTGTTTTAGGAAATCAACGATAGTATAGAGAATCAATAATGATCCAGAATATACATATGACCAAATATACAAAAGTTAAAGATAGAAATAGAGATACACTAGGATACAAACTATAGAGTCCGGCCTAATAACTATTACTCTACTATTAGCTAGTATTCATGCTACTATTAACACATGTTATAAGAAGTTGAGTATCCCCATGCATACTTGATTGACTTCTCACCCATGTGGCCATGTATAGACTTATGGCAAATTATTCTGTGGACTCTGTCCAAAATACACAATTTACATACATAGTGAATGTTCACAATTTACATACTGAATGTTCAAATTGTGAACATTCAGATTGTAAATGGATACGGGTCGATCTTGCAAAGTGAACTCGGGTTCATGATATAACTATTGCTAGACTTATCACTTGGGCCGTCTTTTCCCATCTCCTTAGTTATTGGGTCAAGCCTTGTTAGGCCAACTCGGTACTATATCAATCATTATGCGGTGGACCATATCAACACAATTATGTGGACCATGTTAGTATGTCACCATGGTGATGCATCACAAATATTTATATTATCAAAGGAAATTGCAATTGAATTAAAATGATACTTTAGTGTTGCTATAATGAACCTATTTGTTTGTAAAATGAAACTGAATAATAGAGTTCATACAGATATGTATATTGTCAAACAAACATGCATGTAGAAGAATAAAAATAATACTTTAGTGTTACGTTGCTAGCTATAATGAACCTATTGTATGTATAAAGCTAAATTGAATAGCAGAGCTCATACAAATACGTATATTGTCAAATGAACGTGTTTTGAAATTAAAATGATACTTAAGTATTACTATAATGAACTTATTATTTGTATAAAATGAAATTAGACAATTAGTTAGTTGTGTGTGAAAAATAAAATTAAAACAGAGTTCATAACATAGTCCATGCTGCTACATAGATCATAGTCCACAATAAAATTTGTCGTACTATATATTCCATCATTTTGATTTCAGATTTTTACTAACAATAAAAAAAAAAACAAAAACTAAAACTAATTAATAGCTTATAGCTAGGAGTTCTATTGCATGTACTCTTAAATTCTACTCCCTCACTTTTACTCCCTGATGTGACAAATAAGGATTGAATATTTTCATCATGTGAGTTCCAAAATAGGTGTCTACATAGATCAGAAGTTTGTGAGAGGGAATATAAGTTTGGAGTATGAAATGAGAGTACATATAGTATTTTCCTATAGCTCGTGGAGTATCATTAATCATTTATGTCAGAGTAGTACGTACCGACGTCGACAAGTTGTTTTGTTACGGTGTTAATAAAAGAACGGCCGACATTTGTGTGGCTCTCCGATCCCCCCTGTGTAGGAGAGACGTGTTTGAGGAAAACATAAGACTTATATAGCCGCGGTCGGAGAAACAACAAGAATTTACATAGACAGCAATGTCGTCCACGCTAGCTCTCACCTGATTGGATTATTATATGTTGTTATGCTGCGGAATTTGAATTGAAGGATATATAGGTGGAGAGTGCATTTAACACCACACCCGCCCTACAAATATCTCTGTAGCTAGGGGCGGCCACAGATGATGCCAAAGGTTTGAACTGCGTTTTCCATCTCTAGATTTCACCAAATCCAGGTTGTTTCTAGCATGAGTTATCATATATTAAGTAACTTATGAATATCACAAATAATATAATATTTCTTGCAAGTATTAGCAATTCTAATTCTCATATTACAAATATCCTAAATCCAAATAAATCCTCTCTTCTCCATCCAAAATGGATTAAATCATTAGAAATATCATCTCCAATGGGTAGTATATAAGTACGGGTCACATTTGTGTGAGATCATCTCACGTATACTTATCCGTGAGAAGAGTCGGGTCGAGACAATATACAAATGTGATATTTATTCTAACAAATGTAATACTCTGTACTAATTATGAATAAAGTGTTTATTATTTATAAGAGAAAACGTAAAAGTACAATATTACTTTTAATTAAAAATTAATACTTAGCTTTTACGTCAAAACATAAAAGTATTTGCATTTCATCTTCACCTGACCTGTCTCATGGACAAGGATCCGTGAGGAACGATCTCACACAAATTTTTGCCTAAACTTTTTGGGTGTTGTTTAGGCTTTAATCCAAGAAAATCATATTGAAAATACAATTTTGCCCTTTCTGTATTAGTTGTTTATGTTTTCATCTAAAATAATTCTTTCCATCAAAATAATGACTAAATACTCCGCCTTAGGAACTAATTAGAAGTACTATTGCAACTCCACGTTAATTAGGGACGAAAATTACATCTATCCTATAACTGCAAATTTTCCTAATAATAATGGCATATTCTAAAGTGTTACTCAATTAATCATATTTAATACCATCATATATACCACATTATGATATGATTATATTGAATATTATTAATAATGCTTTCTAATCAACTACGTTGCAATTACATATATCTAATCTAATCTAATCTAAAAACTAATAAGTATGAATGAAGATTATACCTTTCATGTATGTTCGTTTTTTCGTTACGTTTTTTGGGCATTTATTTTTACCCATCACACATTAAAAAAAAAAATATTAACATATACTTAGATAAGGCTCAATAACAATACCGGTATTATATTTTCCCTAATAATAACAAATGGTTAGTTAGGTAGAAGTAGCAACTAGCATGGCATGCATTCTAGATGGAATAATGGCATTAGAAACGTCAACCATCGGTGGCTCCATCCATGTTTGACTATAAAGTACACAATCACTGTTTTAAGATAAGTGTCCTATTTCTCCTCAAACTATCATTAATTTTCGGTGTTGAAAATTAAAAGTCACAAGCCTGTAACCATATCACAAGTGTAACTTATATTTGATAAAGTTATACATGCTATATTGAATGTTTGGTAATTAATTGTTAAATAATGATAATTGATTATATTAGCAAATAATTTATAATTGATTGTCTCAATTTTTTATCAGCGGATAGTATTAGTAGTTTGTAGAAAAGTATTATGTAAATTAGATGTTTGTTAAAGGATATGAATACATTATTTTATTTATTAAATTATCTATAAATTAATTTAGTTTTATGTATAAATTCATTTTCAAAATTATTATTGTTGTTTTTTTAAAAAAATTTTGCCATTGTTATTATTTATTATTTTAACTATTTTTTGTTTGTATTAAATAACAATAATTTAATAGTAAAATGTAAATTTGAAGAAAGAATGAATAAACATAAACATCACATTAATCAACAAATATTAAAGGGAATAAATTATATTTTTAAAAAGAAAATGCAATCACATGATGTTGGGCATCAATCGGGTTAGTCAAGTTCATTCCTTGCTCGATTTGAGGCGTGACGTTGTGACTTACCATGGAGAGATGTGGTTAAATGGTTGATATGTCTACTTACTTAACACCAATTGATTTTAAGTAGGATATATATGGTAACCAGGTAGCCAAAGATCGGCCGGGTTAGCCCAGTTTCGCCCCTGCTAGATTGGAGACGTGGCGTTGTGACTTACCATGCAGGGATGTGGTTATTTGGTTAATGACCACCTACTTATCAATTGGTTTTAGTAGGATATGACAACACATAACCAAAGAACTATGTGGTTAAGCATTCTTGATCCACTAGAATGTAAGCATAATGCAACATTGAGATCCATCACAGGATACCCAAAAAAAACTCTAAATAACTTTTTTATTTTTCACTTATTAGAATCAATAAATTAAGTCAAAAAAATTACTTACCAAACGCTCATATTAAAATTTCACCAAGTAAAATAGCTAAAAATATTCTGATAAACTATTTACAAAACACGTACATTATTAATAAAACCTATGCTATAATTTCACAATGTATAATATTATTATAAATTCTCTCTTAAAAGAATTTATTTTTAAAAAGAAGGAAAAATGATGCACTGAGCATGGATAATTGGAAAAAATTTAAAAAGAGCATAGGAACTCATAATCTCATGATTCCCAACAAAGAACCATAACCCAATTATATATACAAATATAAAAGGAGACGAAACAAAGGGACATAAAATTAATAATAATAATTACATATAATGACAAACAAAATCGAATCTTAAGAGTTCAATTAACGTTGGTGGTGACGTGGCACATTTTCCAACGTTGGTTGAGTTGAGTGATTGACGTATTTCACAAAGTTTTATTTTTTGGGATGTCCAAGTTAGGTAAAGGTTGTACGCAGTAGGCGATCCGATCCGATCCATCTTCGTACATGTATCAGAATTTAAAATAGAGTTTTACTAGTTTTCAAAAAATAAAAAATAAAAAATAAAAAATAGAGTTTTATTACATGCACTTTTAAATTTTACTTCCTCACGTGATAAACATTGACAGGTTATCTTCATTCTATGGGTTCCAATAAAGATATTTATATCAAAAATTTATGTAATTGAGTAAAAAGTTAAAGTAAATTTTGGGAGTCCATGTAATATTTTTCTTTAAAATATTAAAGAACCGTATGAGAGAGGTGATTAAATGGATGAAATATGATTCTTATATCTAAAAAAAATAAAAATTACTAGTTTGATTCTTACTTTTATCATCTCTAAAATAATTCATATGATTTATAAACATGGCCAATTTGACTTATTATGTTATCTAAAGTTGTGTTGTCTATAGCCTCCAGTATATATATCAATTATAATCTAAATTGATAAACTTCTAGTCTAAAATTACGAGTCTCCTGTAAGATTGTTTCATTGATTATTAAATATGATACGGGTCAAGTCACAATAAAAATGTAATAAAAAGTAATAGTATTGAAGAATATATTGTTTGTTACTTATATGAAAAAGTGTAATAGTTTTGAGAAAAAAATGTAATACTTTAAAATCAAAATGTAATATTTAGAGATTGAATAGTTACTTATGAAAAAAAAAATGTACCACTAAGTATTGATAAATTGTTTAAGTTTTACTTACGAGAGAAAATGTATTGCTTATGAGGAAAAATTTGATACTTTTGATATAAAAAATTGTAATACATATACTTTTAAATCAAAATGTAATATTAGGGGTTTAAAGTTACTTACGATGGTTCTTCAAAAAAAAAATGATAGAAAACTATAATACTTAAGTAGGAAAATGTAATACTTATTAAAAAAAAAAAAAAACAGACCCAACTCACTTATGAGGATCTGTAAGATGGTCTCATAGGAGAATTTTTCATAGTTCATTAGTTCACGAAAAGAAATATACAATGAATTTAAATTTCATGAGAAAAGAAAAAAAAATGAAGAAATTTATATTCCATTGTATTATTTGTTGGTAAAAAAAAACAATAAAGTATTTTATTTAAAAGAATTAAAAACATAATGTATCCAATGAAATTTAAATTTCTTGCACATGCCCACAAAAGACGAAACTCCTTCACCGCTAAGGCCACCACACTCCGGCTCGATGGGATAGTGAAGAAGTAAATAATGATGATTTAATGACTCAGTAGGTGGGGGATTAATGCTTTGTGTCCACAAGGAGTCCATCACATTAGGTATAACTCGCACACTACAATTGTTAGGGCTCAAACATGTGTCCTAACTTGCCCATAATCTACCACCCATGAACCAATTGAGCTGCACGTGCTAGCAAAAATTTAAATTTCTAATAAGTCTATTGGTATTATAACCTAATGGCCAACTAGATTTGGGCACATCATGATCTTTGAGGAAGGAAACCGAGTACAGTGACCAAACACCTTATACAAGTAGGGTACTCCCGCCACGGCGCCACCTTTATTTCAAACAAAATTAAACATCATTGTTCAATACTTGTCACGATTAACTGAGCCACAAGTAGCATGTTTTCATGTTTGATCTATTGACAAGATTTCAGCATGTGTTATTTGCTACCATACTATAATTGGAGGCTTCCTCAAACCTATTAGGGATTTGATTTTTGACTCTCAAATACACTTTTAGACATGGTAGAATCTCTCAAGCTCATCTTATATTACCTCAAAGGAATTGTGCTTGAACTTAAGAATATATTACGTAGTAATAAAGGCGCTCTCTCTACTAGATATCTTATATTACTAAGCATTCCCAACAAAGGAATTTTGATGAGATTTTTTAGTGTTTTTTCCTAGTTGGGTGAGAGAGGAGGTATTTGTATTATTATTGTTAAAAATGATTTTTTTATGGCAGCTTTTGTTTGAAGGGAAAAAAAAAAGGAAAAGGAAAAGGAAGTGCAGTCGAGTGGGTGTGATTTAAGCGCAAGTCACCGCTTAGAATACTGATTACAATGAAATTTTAGACGGTCGGGCAAGGCCTAGGTGCAAATTTTACAACCGTGCTTAAGGACGGTGCATGTAAAAGTACCCTACCATTTTTTTTTTCTCTAATGTTTCTTTTCATCTAACTTTCTCTTTTTTGGCACCCAAAAACCCAACTTATAGCCTTGCTCTTATATACTACTTTAAAATTTAAATGCTAGGTAGTGTATATGACCCCAATCTAATTATACAATCACTAAAAACTGAAATACTAAGAAAATATTTTTCCACCAACAAAACATTCAAATTCACAATTTCAAAGAATTGTTAATTAAGGAAAAGAATATAAATTATTCCGAACCAAACATGTCCATGAAAACATGAATAACAAATCATTCTGCACTTATCCATTTAACACTTTCTGATTTAGAAAAATGTGAATAAATAACAAACAAATTGTACATATCCTACATATTATAATATATATAGTTAGGCTTGTGCAGTGGGGCACACCCATGTTGTTTATGCTTGTGCTTCGTGTACGCTTTGTCGCAGTTTCAAGGAACAAAGTGGTAGAATATTAATCCTATAAATATCCATTCCCTCTTCACCTTTTCCTCTCTTACTCCTACAAAGCACTGACAATCAATCAAAATCGCAGCAGAAACAAAGAAGAAAGAGAGAGAGAGAAAGAGAGAATAGAAAATGCTTCTTTTCTTGAAATCTAGTTCAAAACGGGTCAAAAATGAGAAGGTGCAGGATATTGATGATGACCAGAATAAGGAAGCTGCATCATCATCATCATCATCATCTACTTCTCTTACGGTTTGGAGAAAATCTTTGCTGTTTAGCTGTAATGGTTTCACGGTGATTGGCTCCGACGGCAGCTTGGTGTTTAGGGTGGATAACTATTCCGGCCACCCCCATCAGATCATCCTCATGGATGGCCATGGCAACCCCATTCTCACCATCTGCCGCCATAAGGTAATTAACCATTTTCCCCCTCTCTCTCTCTATATATATATAGCATCTGATATTCTCGAGTTTAACTCTTACTCGAGAAAAACTTGACCCAACTTATTAATCCGACATACATATAAGACTCAATCTTTAAACTTTGCAGTTGCATTAACAGTTCGTTTATCAATTGTCTTAAGCTAGCTGTTCTCGCTTATAGCAACTTTTTGGTTTGGTTGTGTTTACTAGACAAATTCTATCTTGTAACCCTAGTTGAAAAAGGATTACAAGGGGATAAACTAAACCAGGATAGGTTGTCCGGACCACTCAAACCAATAGTCTGAGTAATTGTAACATTGTGATTACCAAACCAATAGTGACTAATTTGTAACTTTGGGTTGTGTTTGAATCTCAGGAGAAGCTGAGATTGGTGGACAACTGGCTAATATATGAAGGGGACATTGAAGGGCACAGTGCAGCGAAGATATCATCATCAAAGAAGCCGATTTTTTGTGTGAGGAAGCAGAAGAAAATGTTGCAGCAGGGTAATCTGAACGTTCTGGCGCACGTTTACAGAGGGGATATATCTGAGAGGAGGGTGGTGTACGTGATCGAAGGGTCGTACGTGCACCGATCGTGTAAGGTGTTTGATGAGTCCAGAAAGATGGTGGCTGAGATAAAGAAGAAGCAATCCAGGGTTAGCCATGGCGGCGTGTGCGTTTCTTTTGGTTTAGAGGTTTTTGTTTTGGTTGTTAGGCAGGGCTTTGATTCTGGGTTTGCCATGGCTATGGTTTTGCTGTTGGATCAGATGTTTTCTTAATTCATTTAATTTCTCTCTTCTTTCTAGATTATTATTGCTTTTCTTGGTTGATTGGTTTTTATTTGACTTATCTATAAGAGAGGAGACAACCTTGGCTTGTCGGTAAAAGGCTAAGAATTAAGAATTCAAACATATAATTAATGACATGTTTACTAATTAAAGAAATGATCACTTATTTTAATGTAATAAGTTTTATAAGTTTTAACTTCAAACTTAATTAAGGACTATCATAGTTCGTCTAAAGATTGATGGAGGAAAATGCGGGATTTCTCACTAACCAGCCCCATAATTGTTGTACATCAGTATTCACAACAAGATTAAATTCATGCATTTTTTTTGTTCTTGGTAAGATTCGAACACTATACCACGTAATTGCTAGCAAAGTAAAGTTTATAAATTTAGCTTGTGTTGATTAAGTTTAATGGAATACATTTACTTGCCATTTTGAAGTGGGAAAATGGTTTGCAACTTTGCATCTAACTCCAACAATTCTCATCAGTCTCTGACTTTTTCCCATTTAAATTTGTGCTTTAGTTTTTGAAAATTGAGTCGAGAAAATGAATTTAAGAAATTTAAAGAGTCATGTTAACGAGTCTTATCAATTGTATCAACTACAATGCTACAATTTCTTTCAAAGAAAAAATAAAAATACAATGCTACAATTAATAACAGTGCTTCAATAGGAATCCGAGAATGACATGGCAACAGCTGCTGTCAGAAATACATATGCAGTTTAACAGATTACTAAAATCCATGTCAAACCATGGAAGACCCATGACATATCACTGATAAGTGATAACAAAATATAAATAAATAAATAATAAGAGAAAACGACTCTTTTATTCATGAATGAAAAATATTACTCGTACTCTCAACTTTTACTTTTTCTCACAAATCTTAGACGTAGACTATTTGTTCTAGATCTACAAGATGAAAATAGCATATTCATGTTTGCCACATAAAGGAGTATCATTGTTGGAGTAGAATTTAGGAATCGCCATAGTAGAACTCTTCATGAATTGGTTCATTTTTAAAAGTTTGGTCTATGTAAGTTAATATAAACAAATTTAGCCACATAAATGTCCATTGCACTTTTAGTCCTTGATGTTTGATATTATATAATTGTCAAACTCTATTAATATATAAAGTTATTTTTGTCATTTAAAATTAATATTCAGTTAAAAATGACATTCATATAAAGAGAATGAAATTTTAACCATGAATATATAATTTTAAATGAAAAAATAACCTCATAAAAAAGAATTTGCTAACACAATTTAATAATTACATAACACCAAGGATTAAAATGCAACATAATGAACAATTAAAGGACTAAATCTAATTAAATCAACTAAGAAGGATCAAATTTCACTTTTCCCTAATACTCCGTAATAATAAAATGGAAACACACAGAAGATGACAGGGAAGAGGGAATATGGGAATACAATTTTTTCTCTAGTGCAGGAAATTTCTATTCTGATCTGACACCAGTTAACAAATATTGATACAACAGGCCTGTTCCCCTGAATTCCTGAAATCAAGAAAGCTACCAACTTCCCCCTTCACACAACAGAATATACAGAACCCTAACAGTTTTGGTGATCTAAAAGTTAAACTGAACAAATCACTTGTGCAACAACAAACTAGATGTACCCTTCTGTGTCTTCACTCCATCTTGCTACTTGAATGGTTCCACTCCCCTGATAAAACCTTCCTCGGTTTTTGTTGACTGCTAGAACCCTTGTCCTTCACCCTTGCAGGTGGGGGCATCATATAAAGTTTATCTACAAAGCTGCTATTGTGACCTTTAGTTTCTGCAGTTGCGTCTTTAAAGAATTTGCTAGGAGACGATCTAACTGATCGTGGAGCTGACCAATGCGGTGGTCCCTTTCTATCAAAGTTTCTAGGAACGATTCCATTTCTCTCTGTGCCCAATGATAGCTTAGGCTTTTTTGAGGGAAATGTGCCATCAGAAACTCTGATCATATTGTCCGATCCCATAACTTTTGGTGCTGCAAATGGTTTTTCAGATTTCTCATTCAACTTCAGCTTTGGAGCTCTCGAGGACTTCTGAGTAGGTTTCTTTATACATTTCGCGGCTCCGTTTGTGTTGTGCTTGACTGATTGACTTGCAATTTCACAGAGTGTCCGTGCAGCAGTCAAACACCTTGGAGACGGTTCATCTGTTAACATCCAGTGTACTCTGTCAGTAAAAATTAAATAAAATTTGCAAAGCTAACATTTTATGAATACTTGTGATGATCTAAAGCCCCATTTAGTACGCAGAAATTGGATTAGAGAGGAATCACGATTTCATCCTCTGATTTCTTTCCTGCATTTGGCTTGTCCATTCTATACATGATTTAATTATGGCTTCTAAGGTGGAAGCCATATCCACTCCCTTTTGAAGAAGGAATCAAAATGTATGTTCTTAAGATCAAAGTTCAATTCAATGATATCAATTACTTTGTTCATTTCCATGGTTACTAGATTCCAAAATGTTGCAATTCATGCAAACCAAACACAACCTAAGGAATCTTTTATAAGGAAGAATAAATGAAGCTTGTTGGCCAAAGCGCAATGCAGCAATGAAATGTAACCTATACAAGAATTAACTACTCAATGAATCAATGGCATGCAGCAAGAGATGTGATAGAATGAATGATCCATTAAACATCTAAGTAACTAAAAACCAATGTTGCTAAGCTATCTTGATTTTTAAAGATTTATAGGAAAGATTTAACTCACAAGGTTTAGCACCTAGAAATATACCTGAAGAAACTTGGGAAGTAGAACAAGCTGCAAGTGATGAAAAAACTCTTTTACAGGAAGTGGAGCTATCTGGGATCAGTGGGGCATTTCCTTTATCCGAAGGGCAAGATTCTTGACCTCCTGAAGGAACTAGACTCTGATTTCCACTTTCTGTAGGCCCCATATTTTGACCTCCAGAAGAATGTAGGATCTGGTTTCCACTTTCTGGATGCCCAGACGGTTGACTTCCTGATGGAACTAGACTATGATCATAAGTGAGAGATTGCAAGTCCACCGCAAAACTAGGGCACCCTTCTTGAGGAGTAGAGGTGTTTTTCATCCTTGCCCATTTAGCTTGGCAAGTTGTCCTACTTGTAGATAGTTTAGCAGCATCAGGCCCAGATTTGTGGTTCCCAGAAAACCCATGTGACCAAGGAAAAGGTACCAATCCAGTTCGCTGAGAAGCTGGCTTGCCCAAACGAGGATCAGGGGTGTTTCTTGAAGATGCAGGCTTGGTTGCATCAAGAAGCAAAGCATCCAAATCCTTTGATGGAGGAAGTGCAATGCGTTTCAAAATATCCATGGGTTTGTATAGCGGAGGATCATCACTTGTCTCAGCTGTTTTAAGCTCACCGCCAGTTTCCTGTAATAGAGAATTTGGAGATATGATAACTAATGATAGGTAACTTTAACCAAATAAAATAATTTCAGATACAAACACTTGCACATGATAATTAGAGAATTACCCCAAAAATTAAGAATGTAGTTAAACAAATTGCAGATGAGGGTAATAAATTTGGTGCCAGACTACTGCAACATAGTTGCACAGGTAGCCAAGTAGCCAATGAAGGTCACACTAAGAATATGAGTTATGTTAACGTGTACTTCTAACATTTCATAGAACTCTAAAATTTAGTTCCACTTCTAACATGTCACACAGCTCTCTAAAATTCCAGTGAAAACGTGATTCAGAGCAATGAGAATTATAACCTGAATCTTATTGCACCACCAGTTATATAGGCAGTGAATATTCTAAAAGATGCACAGTACTGTAGCAGGGGTACCCAAATGGTGGTTGGTAAATTTCTTATTCAGAAATAACCTAGTGGATCTTATTACACCACCAGTTAAAGAGGCAGTTAACATTCTAAAATATACACAATAGCATAGCTAGTAATCTAGTATACAAGCAAGGTTGGATAACTTATCTTGAACAAAGTGGGTCATATAAACCTCTCCCCTGTTTTCAGAAAACTAAAAAAAAAACATTCTTTCCTATAACTGCTTCTCATATAAAAGTAAAGATGTCCCAGTTGGGTAGTAAAACTGACCTTATCATCGGAAGATACATTTGAAGCGCTGGCATCTCCTTTACTACCATCAGTTTCAATTGCTGAAGAAGACCCAGTATGCTTGGGTTCAGTAATCTTATCATCATCATCTGAGCAACTCCTAGCCTGTACAGGCCTCTGAAGTAGAGAGCAAGCATTTCGAATCACATGCAGAAGACTTTCATTTGAGTTCAAGGTCTTCTTTTCCTTGTCTTTGGTGAAAAGAGGACTCTTATAACTGCCATCAAGGAGCTCATTCAAAGGTATGTCCTCCACAGTTTCAGCAACATCCAAGGCGTCAGATTTCAAACCATAAAGTCCTGAATTACACTTATTATGTGAGATCATATGGTAGATTCACATTAATAGTATACAGTCAAATTATGTATTCTTCACCAGAGTTCAAGACAATCTAATCAACACTGTGAATTCATATTTGAAAGACGATACCTAATACAGCTGAGAAATGCAGAATTGGGATGATACATCTTATACTAACTACTAAGAACCTCATCCCTAAACTTAAGAGCTCAAGCCTATTGGCTATTATTTTTCATTACTAAAATTGGTATAGAAATACACTCCATAGAGCATCATGTTTACCATCAATGCAAAGTTCATGTAAAAATTGTCAAGTTGAACATACTCAATAAGGTAGATCTTTGTTCCACCAATTGAACACACAATAAGAAGGAGCCAGTTGCTAAAAACTAGCGTGAAAGAAGATATTGTTGCAGACAAATCTCTAAGCAACGAAATATCTACTTTTCTTCTTTGGGGAACGCAAAACAGAGACCTTCTTCAAAAGGAGAATAACTTATCCATTGTGAATTCTCTTGTAAATATTATTTCTACTTAACTAAACCAGAAGCTATCAAACTTCTTCATTTCAAAAGCCTTAAAAGAAATTGTTTTTCACCCCATTATGCCATTATGGGAGCTGCCTGTTTTAGAGTGAACCTTTTTCTGATCAAACCTAACCAGTTCCAGCCATCCAAATTGAAATCACCTAAGAAGATTTTCCTTTTCCTTTATCTATCAGTATGTGTTATTATGACACTTAATATACACATTCTATAAAAGCAACTCATGTAAAAGTTCATGGTCCCCTACTTAGCCTCAAGTTTTATCTTGGACATTACTGTTCTTGAATTTATAACCACAAAAAGAAATGTCAGAGTGCCTCCTCTTGATGAACTTATCAAGTATGATGACCAACAGTCATATATATGTGGGATTCTTACAGACATTTAATTTGTTTATTAACTGCTAGCAAACAAAATTTCTTAATTGCTGTGCCTAACAATAAAATTTTCATTTTTGAAACCCCTCTTCCCCAGGGTTCAAAGAAGAAAATAAGAAAGAAAAAACTGCCATCAGGTCAATGAAGCCCACAAAATTATTTTTTTTCCAGGCAGAATGGACTAGGGGCCAGAGATGAGGTGGCCATAAGGAATGGGCTGGCTGAAGCAAAGCAATTAAGGTTTATGCCATATAGTAAAGCACCAGAACTAACATTCACCAGAGAGGGTCTGGAGCAAGAGTAATATTCAAGTTCAGGCTCAAAAAAATGTTTTAATCATGTACATAAGCAAATCAAAGGCAAAATGCTATTCACTGAGAATTAACTAAAGACTTAAAGAGATAAAATATTATCAAATGCACTCGTACCAAGAAAGTTGTGTCCTCCAGCTGCTGAAGAGAAGCTAATCAAGCCATTCTTTAGAGAGAAATTACCCTTAGGGACTTTTCCATTTCGTTTGTCCCCTCGCTTGCCACTTGAGTTGATCCTTTGCTTAGACATCTGAGTTCTCTCTACAACAAATAAGAATGGCAACAAAAATATCATCAGTACTCCAATATGATCACTAATGTTATGGCTATTGTATGGAACAAGAAAAGTTTTAAGTAACAATATAGAAGAACTACTAAATAGATGCAGATATCAAAAGTATTCTTGAGCATAAAATGGGGAAAGTTTTAAAATAAATCAATAAACGGAAACCAATTATAAAGAAACTTTCTCCAGTCCATCAAATGCAAGTCACACCTTACAGGTATCCAGAATCAGACTACAGATCCTATTATTTCTAGTCTAGATCTACAATGGTCAACTAAGTGTAATTTAATTCTGATGCACTTTTGTCTAATAGACAATGAAATCTTTCTGTGATATATTCATCATTTTTACAGAAATGAAATAGGTAAAGAGGCAAGACACAGTTTAACTTATACGGTAAAATATGCCTGTTTAAGACAGTACAAATTCCATCCAAATCTACTTTACAGCTAGCCAACATTCACCTCCAAGTAGGACAGAAGAAGTTAACAGAATTGGATAAACAAAAAGACAAAAATAATTCCCAATTTTTAACTAATCCTTTCCGTCCATCCACAAACGCACTTGTAGGCCGTGTTGCAGAAATCCCGCATAGGCACCGATTAATCGCCGCATAGGCGCTAGGCACTGGTTGGCCGTCTAGTGTATCACCATAATCGGTGGTCTAGGCGGCCAACTAGGGCGCTTAAGCGCCGCCTAGGCGTTGACCGCCTAGGCCTCCTAAACACCGACTAGGTCGTTTAGTTGGCCGATTAGTTATTGTTCCCATCTTTTTAAAATGGGTTATTTCACTCAAAACGACATCGTTTTGAGCAAAATAACCCTAAATTGCTCAAACTCTAGATGTTTTATAGGTTAATATTTAATATTTTAGTATTAACTATTAAAGTATTGAATAGTTTATAATTATCAAGTCTTAAAACTTATAAAATATATATACAAATTTTTAAAAAATAAAAAATACACGGGCGCCTAGGCACCCCCGAGCGCCCGAGGAGCGCCTGCGATTTTTTAAACAATGCTTGTACGTATTCTCATTTCCATTATAGAACAAGGAAAAATACTAAGAGTTTCTTAGGGGTTTTTTTTGCTTTGATGGAGGAGAGAGGGTAGAGGAAAGAGAAGAAAACAAATTTGCATAAATAGAGTTTTTTGTAGGGCTCACATGGAGAGAGAACAAGAAAAAAGCAGCTGCCTAGTGCGCTCAACGCGCACCAGGCGCTTCCAGTTGGCGCGTGTCGTGCCGTTGGGCACGTAAATTCCTTTTTTTCCTGACACACTGGTTTTCCTCCTTTTTTTCTTCATTTTTTTCCCATCTTTTTCTCTTCCCTCCTCCATGTGGCAAAAAAAAAAATCTGCAAAAACTTTAGCTGATGGTGTTGCTCTAATGCCGTAACGCTCCTTTTGAGAGAGTGGTGGTGATGAAATTGGAGCGGTGGTGGTGAGATTAGAATGGTTAATAACCATTAAGGACATTCCCATGACAATATAAATACTCCGTAATAATTTTTATATGATATAGATCTATTTTGATTTAATACTATAATGATTTTAATTTTATTGGACCCATTTGGCATTGCTGCATTGGAGCATTGCATTTGGGGTGGTTCATCCAAAACGCCTCTTAACTGCTCCAAACACTCCCAAAATGTCCTAAATCAATCTAATTTTTAATACCAAGCCTTTATATATATTTTATAAGTATTCCCAACTACAACAAGAAGATTAAAAATACTTGCAGAACTCACATTTGATTACTATGCCTTCTCCAATTTAGCAATTCTATATGGTAAGCCAGTAACCATTATAGCTACCAAAATTTTTCTCCTGATGAACTGTTAAACTTTCCTTTTGTGGCAGTCATTTTCCTTCTTTGACAGTTATTTTGAGAATCTTTATTATCACAATGGTAATGTCAAATGCCATTCTTCAGTGAAAAGCAATATCTTAGCATAAAAGTAATTGAGATACTGAAGAAAAATATTCATAAAATATATACTTAAGAGCTTGGTAAAGGTTCACATCACAGTAATGCTGAACATCAAGGACCAGAATATTAGATATGCTAAATGAATTGCAAATCTAAATAACTATTCTTGCAAAAATATCTGAAAACACTAAAATCTCCTTAAATTTAAAGGGAATAACTTCTGACTTCCAAAAAAAACAAAAACAAAATAAAAAATTCTTGCCTAACTAAATCTTTGATAACAGTAAAACCAAAGTGAAGTCTAATGGGTATGTAGCTAAATGGATCCAAACAGTCTTATGACATCCAATAAAAATTCCACCAAAGGTACACACCTCTATAATAGCATTCATAGGGGGACTATTACTAATGAGTTAAACAAGAAAACATCTTATATTTATTTACACATAGATTACTAAATATGCACTAAGATGGTAATTATGGAGCCAAATAAACTTTGGGTTCGCGCTATGACGGAAAAGCATGTGAAAAATGGTGCTTTCTTTACGGCCCCGATCCCGGGCTCTTCTTCTTGGAGTTGGAGGAGTATATGTAAAGGAAGATCCGTGATTGAGTTGGGTGCAAGCTAGAGAGTAGGCAATGGAAGTTCCTTGAATTTTTGGTCCGACTGGTGGGTTAGATCTAAGCCCCTTGGCTTAGTTCAGGAGATTGAGATCTTGAAGGAACTAGCAACGGCTAAGGTGAGTGACTTCATCCTTGATAGTAGGTGTTGGGATTTGCCTAAACTCAATGATCTCCTGCCGAATGATCTTGTGGAAAATAACCGGGCTATCCCGATCCCGACTAACCACTCTACATGGGACAAAATCTGCTGGCAGTCCTCGAACTCAGGTAAGCTCTCAGTAACTCGGTTTGCTCTGCCTTTAACTTGATTGCAAGTAGCTCTGAAGGGGAGGATGACTACGCATGGGTCTAGAAGATCAACTGTATGGAGAAGGTGAAGATTTTCATTTCGCTCGTGATCAAGGGAAAGATCTTGACCAATGCGGATAGATGCAAGAGACACTTGACGAATGACGTACACTGCCCGATTTGTGGGGAAGAAGAGGAAAGCTTAGAAAAACTTTCCCAGAGCTGTGAAGTGGCGCGTCTCTACTGGTGGGAGACATGGGGTCCGACTTCTTTCAGTTCTAGTAGCTATATGTTGTTCTCGTCCTGGGTCAAAATAAAATGCTCCAATAATGAATGGATCAATGACGGGACGATATGGGGTGTCAAATTATCCTATACCTTATGGGGGTTATGGAAGGCTCAGAATATCAGGGTGTTTAATGGTACAGTTAAAAAGGCCAAAGAGGTGACTGATAAGGCGGTCGTGCTTGCTAAGGAAGCTATGAGGCTCCCTGTTAAAAGAAATACGAGGCATGGAAGCAGGGCCATGGGGATTGTGGATAGTCTCCCCCAAATGAAGGGTGGGTGAAACTCAATATGGATGGGGCTATGAAAAGCACGACGAACAAAGCCAATGCGGGTGAGTTGTTTCGTGACTTCAAAGGAAGTTGGATTGTGGGATTTGTTGTCAACATTGGGAGTACGGATAGTTTCCTTGCCAAGTTGTGGGGGGCTAAGGGATGGTCTACGACTTGATAAGGAGAGGGGGTTTTGGAGATTGATTGTAGAACTGGACTCTGAAGCGGTGGTTAAGGTGATGAGCGAGAACTACGAGGTTAATGACATTATCATTAGCCTCATTTCTAATTGCAAGTATCTAGCTTCATGCTTTGAGGAGGTGACGTTCACACATGTGATGAGGGAAGACAATAAATGTGTTGATTTCCTTGCAAATCTTGGTCAAGCAAAGGATGAGGGTACAACGGTCTTAGAGGCCCCACCCGAAGACATCTTGGGGCTCCTTTCAGCCGATGCCAACGGAGCTAGGTTCAAAAGGGTCAATTAATGCCCGCCTTGAGCAAGGGCGGTATCACCAAAAAAAAAAAACTAAGATGGCATTTACAAATATCAAACATAGAAATATCATAATGATGTGAGACAGGAAATCAGTGCATGATCAAGGAAAATCAAGAGATTGATTTATTCTAAAATATCTTTGGTTGATTGTTATTTGAATTTGATTTATTTGCTTTACAAATGCCTAATAATTTTGGTAAGGATTCTTCTTCCTATTTATATTTTAGAGTCTGTGCAATCCTCCTATATAAAGGGGATATTTGTGCTAATAAAGTTACAGAATTAAGTCAAAATTAAGGAGAAGAAAAACTCCCAACAATTTTCAAATTATGTTCTCTGTTCTTCCTCACCCTTTTCAGTCTCACAAAATAGGTAAACCACCCTCCACTTCCGATGACAAAACATAAACAAGCGATGGAGACTGTTGGATGCATTGGGTGGTTTGCCTATTTTGAGGGACTGAAATGGTGAAGGAAGAACAAGGAAATAATATGGAATTTGGGAGTTTTACTTACCAAAATTATTAGACATTTGTAAAGCTAAATAAATCAAATTCAAATAGCAATCAGGCAAAGATATTTTAGAATAAATCATTCTCCTGATTTTCCTTTAATCATTTGCACTAATTTCCTGTCTCACATCATATAACCACATAACCATTATGCAACTCCAAAATTTCCGTTACGCATAACCACTGGATGGTAACTCAGATTTGGTTCTGATTCTCTGCTGGCCTGCATGTATATGTGTTTATATAAGGGAGAATCTGAAGTCTCATAATATTATGTTCCTTTAATGTCAGATTGTGGTTAAGAAATTTCCTGCATCACACTGTTTTTCTTGTCCAACCCATCCAGAAGCATATGGAAATGTTTACTCTTATAAAATGTATTACCTCCATTATTGCAACTTGCCAGATTTGATGAAAGCTCAATAGAAACACTTCTTGCATCATCTTCACCAGTTTTACTTATAGAACCATCCACTTGTAACATCCTCAAACCCTTAGAACTACCAGAGGTATTCCTTCCCATTTTCCGAGGTTTAAGCATTAATCTAGCCTCTACCCCAGCTGTCCTTGCAAGATTAGCATCTGTGCTACCGAAGTTGTGACCTTCGAAAGCTTCCTTGCCCCTGAGGCTTGACTGTTGACCAACATTCCTATTAAGTTCATTCTCTGTAACATTGTTCCAAGAAGCAATTGCAGAAGAATTAACAGCACAACTCTCATCTGCCATGGTCACATTCATGAAGAATATAAGCTTCAAAATATGGAACAAAGTAACAAACAGACTACATATTTTTCACAAATATAAAATCAAACGTCAATCAAAATAAAAAGAGGTTGATCCATGACCAGAAAACTATTCAAGCACAGTGTAGTATGGGAAATTCCAAGTCAATTGAACCTGGGTCTTATCAGGTAAGCTAAAAAGAACAACAGATCCACCCCCAACAAAAAGAATTTAAAAAAAAAAAATCTGAAACAAGTTCACTTATCTTTTCTATAGAGTACATTAATTGAATTAATATATCCATCTCCAAGTAGTGTAGTAATCAAATACTATAAAGCTCATAGGAGCAGGCTGAACCTGTTTGCTTATCATCAAAGACTTTCATCCAGACAGAAAGGTTCAAGAGTAAAAGACATCATTTAGTAGAATTCAGCACCTTAACCTAAGATTAATGGCCTTTAACCCATATCTGCTAGTTCAGTAAAATAAATTTTAAAGCTACAATAGTAAGAAAAGCTAACAACAATAAAAACCTCCATAAATTAGAAGTAAACAAGATAACCGAATCTGAATAACTGTTTCAAATTTCAACGAAGTGAGCAAAAGCCTCAACCTTCTAAAACAACAAACTCAAATTGAAAGAATAGCTTGTAAAAACAGAGAAATTGAATCTGAAACACCACCTTTTCGGCTGGCCATGGAGGTCCACTTATCAAAAGGGCGCTTAATTCCACCAGCAGAAGAAACACCATCCAATTTCTGAACCTCAGCTTCCTCCGCCGAGGCCCCAGCTCGAACACCGCCGCTGAAACTTTCTGATCCCATAAGCTCAAACTCTTAGACAAACCAAACCCCTTCCTCCGCTTCCATCACCGCACCGACAACCACCGAAGGAACGGAAACCCCATTCATATATTTTCAAATTTACAAACAAATTACCTAAGAAAAAATTGAAGTCTCAGGTGTGTTGAGCTGGATTTGGTGAAAAATGTAAGAAATAATTGGGGTTTTGAGCAGAAATTTAGGCTGTTTTTAGCAGGTTGCGGCTGGAAAGGAGTAACGAACGGCTAGGGCACGAGAATGGGGAGTCTGAATGAGAGATATTTATACTTTTCGGGAAAATGACGAGAGTTGATTGAGGTCACTCGCCGAAGAGGCATATTCCGGTGCGGTCGTCGGCAGACTCATCCGGTGCCTCTCGCTTTGCCACGTCCTAATTCTTGGCCGACGTGGCATTATCCATTTAAAATTTGTCTGGCAATGTTCGGATGCGGAACAGCACAGTCAGTACCTCTGCGACCCACCAATTATCACTTTCCACGTCTAATTTGTTTTCCCAATTTCGCCCCTGAGACTCCGGAGTCAACGCTCAGACACAACTACCAGCAGTCCAGCATGCCTTAAAATATTCCAAATTTTAAACGCACGAGGATTTTAATTTTTTAGACATTTAAATAAATTAAAATATTTCAATTATATATTTGGAACAACAGACCAGGCCAAAGTTGCCTACTTGCCTGCATAACTTTTGTTAACGATAGGGAAAATGGCCCTTCTTTTTAAGTCAACTCATAAAAGAAGTCACTAATTTATATGGTTAACATTATGCTCATTATATTTAGTTTCTTTACATTAATATATACGGAGTAATATAATTCTCTATTAACGGTAAATATATTTTGTATTCAATGTATAGCATTTCTTAGTGTTGTGATATATGTGTAAACTCAAGGGCCCATACATTATTGTACAAAGGAGGCCCAAGAATATAGCAACTCGACTAATAATGAATGAAAAACACTACCACCTTGGATATGTGTCAATTTTTTATATGCCCAATATTGTGTTGATAATAGGTTCAATGTAAGGATGTGAATCAAGAGCATATTAGGTTAATACTAGTTATACCCAACAATCACTCGTAACTTATTGATTGAACTTAAAACACAATAGATTAATTTTCATGTATATATAGCGAATTTTTACACTTAGACACACAAAGTATTTTAAATCACTTGAGAAAATGGGGTTTGAAGGAGATGCGAACACCACATGTTTGATAAAATGCTTCTTGAGTCACCATGAGAGTGGGGCTTGAAGCTAATTGAGAGTCCAACGACCCCGAGAGTGGCATTGGCACCTAGTAGCATCTCCCTAGTTCCCTTGTCAATGCATTACATGAGCTCTAACCAATGATACACTATATCATCTAGACTTAAGCGACCTATTCCAAGCCCTTAGTTTTACTATTGATTGTTAATTGTTGCTTGATTTTTCATTACAATTTAATTGTCATTTCCTTTACTTTACTCTTATCAAATGAATCACATCTATTCATTTGAACTAACTTCCAAGTACTCTACACTCTTGTGTTTAACCACCTACTATTCAACACCCTTATGGTCCATTACTTAAGACGATATTCAGTGTGAGGATGCCCTCTCACACACACTCCATTCAATCACCACTTTTACATAACTTTGACTCGTTCTATTTACATCCATTACTATTATCAAGTATTTGATTCTCATTACCATTTCAGTTCTAATGTTTGAACCAAACGGGGTTATATTTACTTATTATCTACGATGGACTGTTGTATACATACATTTAGTAACAATTAGTATCATTCATGTTGTTATTTACATCTACCATTACTACATATTCACATAATTTCACAATTGCTTACCTATCTACTTCCACTTAGCGGCATTTAATATCATTCATGTTGTTCTTTACATCTACCATTACAACATACATAATTTCAGAATCCCTTACCTATCAACTTCCACTTACCATCATTACCACTCATCTAACTTCACAATCGCCTAACTACTTACTCTCACCTATCACAAACAACCTATTTTCTATCGCAAAAATTTGTGTGTGTGTGTGTGTGTGTGTATATATATATATATATAATATATATATATTGCATTTACTTATCTACAAGACTACAATCGATTGTTTTATACATACATCTGTCACAATTAGTATCATTAACATTGTTCTTTACCCCTATCATTACTACATACTTAATTTCACAATCGCTTAACTGTCCACTTCCACAATTCCACTTACCACCATTACTACTCACCTAATTTCACAATCTCTTAACTACATACTCTCGCTTAACTGTCTACTTCCACAATTCTACTTACCATCATTACTACTCACCTAACTTCACAATATCTTAATTACATACTTCCGCTTAACTGTCTACTTCCACAATTTCACTTACCACCATTACTACTCACCTAACTTCACAATCTCTTAATTATAGACTTCCGCTTAACTGTCTACTTCCACAATTTCACTTACCACCATTACTACTCACCTAACTTCACAATCTCTTAATTACATACTTTCGCTTAACTGTCTAATTTCATAATTCCACCTACCACCATTACTACTCACCTAACTTCACAATCTCTTAATTACATACTTCCGCTTAACTGTCTACTTCCACAATTCCACTTTCCACCATTACTACTCACCTAACTTCACAATCTCTTAATTACACAATTCCGCTTACCACCATTACTACTCACCTAACTTCACAATCTCTTAATTACACAATTCCGCTTACCACCATTACTACTCACCTAACTTCACAATCTCTTAATTACATACTTCCGCTTAACTGTCTACTTCCACAATTCCGCTTACCACCATGACTACTCACCTAACTTCACAATCTCTTAATTACATACTTCCGCTTAACTGTCTACTTCCACAATTCCGCTTACCACCATTACTACTCACCTAACTTCACAATCTCTTAATTACATACTTCCGCTTAACTGTCTACTTCCACAATTCCGCTTACCACCATGACTACTCACCTAACTTCACAATCTCTTAATTACATACTTCCACTTAACTGTCTACTTTCCACAATTTCACTTACCACCATTACTACTCACCTAACTTCACAATCTCTTAATTACATACTTCCGCTTAACTGTCTACTTCCACAATTCCGCTTACCACCATGACTACTCACCTAACTTCACAATCTCTTAATTACATACTTCAGCTTAACTGTCTACTTCCACAATTCCGCTTACCACCATTACTACTCACCTAACTTCACAACCTCTTAATTACATACTTCCGCTTAACTGTCTACTTCCACAATTCCACTTACCACCATTACTACTCACCTAACTTCACAATCTCTTAATTACATACTTTCGCTTAACTGTCTACTTCCACAATTCCACTTACCAGCATTACGACTCACCTAACTTCGCAATTTCTTAACTACATACTTTCACCTACCGCAAACAACCTTTTTTTTTTTTTTTTTTCTTTATAGAATACTACTATCATTTAACAACTTATATTAGTAGCTTTATATGAAAATGTGTNACAACCTTTTTTTTTTTTTTTTTTCTTTATAGAATACTACTATCATTTAACAACTTATATTAGTAGCTTTATATGAAAATGTGTCACATTTTATTTAAATTTGATTCTAAACAAATTAAAAGAGTTAAATTTTATTTTGAAAAATTAAAGATGTCGAATGAAAACTAACTTTTTGTAATTAAACATGGCTCATTAGTATCGTGAAAATTTATTACTCGATTAGGAGAGAAATGGAATAAAGCAAAATTTAATTTACTTGATTAACAAAGAAATAAAGTAAAGCAAAATTTAATTTACTTGATTAACAAAGAAATAAAGTAAAGCAAAATTTAATTTACTTGATTAACAAAGAAATAAAGTAAAGCAAAATTTAATTTACTTGATTAACAAAGAAATAAAGTAAAGCAAAATTTAATTTACTTGATTAAAAAAGAAATAAAATAAAGCAAATTTAATTTACTTGTTTAAAAATAAATAAAATAAAGCAACATTTAATTTACCTGAATAAAAATGGAATAAAATGAAGCAAAATTTGGACTTTTTAGAATATTACTAAACTAAATAATTGCATTTATTTTTTATTTTCTATAAAATAGGCAGCGCCATTAGGGTCTGCATTATAACAATTTAGTGATTTACATTGCATACACTTAAATAACTAAAGGGAAATGATATTGTTGTCATTGAATTGTATATCATAGTGGCTTATTTCTATAATTGCTTTCAGCAAAATTTTTATGTAATTGAATATGCAATGCAATAAACAAATAGAACATTTATTAAAAATAATATTTTAGGATTAATTTGTAATTTCTTTATGCTCTTACTCTACTTGCCTCCCTAAAATTGATTTATTATATTTTTCTCAAGTAACACCCACAATGAATCAATGAATAATTGGACTTTTAATCGTCAAATTATAAAATTTTCACTTATATTTATAATTTTTTTACTTAAAAAAAATATTACTAATCAATTGGAGTGTGAGAAAGTACAAGTTTAACCTTACTTTTAGATTTAATAAAAGGGAAAATGGCATCTTTAGTCCCTGAGTTATAGGGGTAGTGTAAACTCAGTCCCTGAGTTATGGGTGTATGCGAGTTTAGTCCCTCAGTTATTCGCGAAGTGGCGAGTTTAGTCCCTGACCATTAAATTTGACGAAAAAATTAAAAAATATTCAAAATTTGAGGGATAAAATAGAAAATTCACATTTTATTCTTCTTCTTATATCAAAACCACTTTTACAATATTATTTTTCACTTCTTATCCTAATTATTTTCAAGATTCTTCAATTTTAAAAACATTTTAATAACTTTCAAATGACTTGTTAGGAACCTGACTCTCGTATAACACACTTAAAACTTAACACAAACAAAGAAATGCATAATCATTGTATTTAGGTGTATGAAACACACTATCCTAACAAGTTTTTATCTTTTTACTAAGCAACAAATGTAATAAAATTAAAACTTTTGAGATAGGATAGTGTGTAAAAAAATCTCAAAAGTTTTAATTTTATTACATTTGTTGCTTAGTAAAAAGATAAAAATTTGTTAGGATAGTGTGTTTCATACACCTAAATACAATGATCATGCATTTCTTTATTTGTGCTAAGTTTTAAGTGTGTTATACGAGAGTCAGGTTCCTAACAAGTCATTTGAAAGTTATTAAAATGCTTTTAAAAATGAAAAATATTGAAAATAATTAGGCTAAGAAGTGAAAAATAATGTTGTAAAAGTAGTTTTGATATAAGAAGAATAATAAAATGTGAATTTCTTATTTTACCCCTCAAATTTTGAATATTTTTTAATTTTTTCGTCAAATTTAATGACCAGGGACTAAACTCGCCACTTTGCGAATAACTGAGGGACTAAACTCGCATATAGCCATAACTCAGGGACTGAGTCTACACTACCCCTATAACTCAAGGACTAAAGATGCCATTTTCCCTTAATAAAATTTTGCTTGTTTAGAGTATTTTGCGAAAGTTGGATGAAAAGCGCCATTAGGAAAGTAACTGGAGATTTGGAGGGTTAAAAATGGTTACCAAAAAAAAGAAAGAATCAATAATTGAGTTATGTATTTTGGCATAATTCAAATACTAGACACAAATTTAATTAAAAGAATTAGTGAAATGAGGTGTATTAAAGTAAAAAATACGTTTTTTCAAAAAAAAAAAGTAAAAAATACGTGAGTGTATTTCGGAATTCTAATACTCAGAAAAACAAATTTATGATGAGTAGTTATTTACTTATTTCTGTCTACTTCCACTTACTAGCATTACTACTCACCTAACTTCCACTATTACTACTTACCTAACTTTACAATCGCTTACCTACCTACCACACCTACTACAAACAACCCATTTTCTATCTTTATAGAATACTATACTCACCTAACTTTATAATCGCTTACCTACCTACCCCACCTACCACAAACAACCCATTTTCTATCATTATATAATACTACTCACCTAACTTTATAATCGCTTACCTACCTACCCCCACCTACCACAAACAACCCATTTTCTATCTTTATAGAATACTATATACTACTATCATTTATAAGCTTATATTAATAGTTTTATATGAAAATGTGTTAAAATTTATTTAACATTGATTTTCTTTTTAAATAAAGAGTTACATTTTATTTTGAAAAATTAAAGATGATTAATGAAAAATACTTTTTGGTCATTAAACATGTCGAGATAGTATCGTGAAAATTTACTCGATTATAAGATAAATAAAATAAAGAAAAATTTACTTTACTTGATTAACAAAAAAAAATTAAACTAAAGCAAAATTAAAATTAAAGGGGATAAAAGAGGGAGAAAGGAGAGAAACATAGTTGGATGGGATAATTTTATTTTAGGAAGAAAATGGGAGAAAGGCTCTACCGTGCGTGGTGCGTGCGAATTCACTTGCGGAGGTGGGGGACAATCCATTTACTTTATATCATGAAAATAATTAGAGGGTTAAAAATGATTATGAAAAAAGTTTAATTATATATTTTTGGCATAATTCAAGGACTCGAAACGAATTTAATAATAAGAATCAACAAAAATGAGCTGTTATTATCCTTTTTCCGTTAAAGTAAAAAATAGGTGTGTGTATTCTGGATTTCTGGTACCAAGTAAAACAAATTCATAATTGATAGTTATTTCTTTATTTCTGTGTAATTTATTATTAATTTTTGAAATTTTTTTATTAAAGCATCAGCTATTATAAATAGCCTTAACGCGAGACGGACAATCAAACGACTCCAGGTGACCATGGGAGAGAAGGGCGACTGACATTGATTTTTTTATTTTTATTTTTTTTCTATAAATAGCCTCAAGGCGAGACGTACAATCAAACAGCGGCGTAAAATGGCAGGGCAGACTGTCAGTAATTCCGGCGCGGCTGCGAGACCGAACGCCGGTGGCGGAGGCAATGCTGCGAATGCTTTGTACTTGAACTCGTTCCGCATCTCGGCTGCCGCCGATAGATTAGCTATGCACGTGGGCCCTCAACCGAAAAACGATGTCGTGGAGTTCTGTCAGCTCTGCCTTTCCCTAGCCAGGTTCGTTCGTTCAATCCTCTATGCCAAAATCATAACATTCGTACGTTTTCTTATCTTGTGTATGAATTAAAAAATCTATTACATGCACGAAAAGCAAATGCTCTTGTTCGAGAATGGTGTTTGGTTTTAGTGGAAAGGAATTTTGAATTGGCTTATGTTTTTAGTGGTTTAGAAGTGCTTCTTTTCCATGATTGCTGTATTATTTGCACTAGGGGTTGTAAGGCTTTTGATGCAAAGAGTCTCTGTTTGATCCAGCTGCTAATTAACAACTAGGGAAATTGAAAGTTGTTGTATCTTTTGGATTTCTTTATGTTAAAAAAAAATTGCAGTTGGATTACAAGCTATTGTTGTTTTTGTCACCTATCACAAAGCATCTATACAAAGAGGAGAGACTGCAAAGAAAATGCGTATCATCTATGTGGTTAAAAGTTTTGTTTGAGGAATCTTAATGAGACTTGTGCATATTATTCCTCTGAAAATCTGAAATACTCTGTAAATGAAAATTCTGCTTGAAACTGAATGTGTTCGGTCATTATACAAACATATCTATATATGAACTGATCTGGGCAGTATAGGTTTTTATGCATTTGAGCATGCAGACTACACGAATGCATTAACTTGGCTAGAATTCTTTATACCTTTAAAGTTAAGAATTAAGAATAGAAGGCTGAATTCTTTAGCTTGTGTACAACCTGAAATTCTTTAAAATCCAGCTCACTTGGATCTGAAATCTAAATGCTGAAGTGCTGGTCAAGTTGGGTGACCTGGCTACTCCAAGGCTATGTAACCTTGGTTTCTTGAACTTGCACACCATTTTGGGGTGCATTGTCTCTCTCTGTGTTGATTACTTAGGCCCCATGTGATGAATATTACATTTTTCTGTATCAAGCAAATGCTCTGTATTTCTCAGTAAACCCCCCAACAATAATTCATTTCACTTCCAAATTATGTTTCATTTAATTTTGGTTCAATCTTATATTAAAAACTGGCTGCAGTTTAAACGTATTGTTTATTGAACTCTTATCTAGTAAAACTTTGTTGGAATGAGTATAAGGAAAAGAATAAGCTCAAGTGAGGGTTATCGCATCTAATCTTCCATTGTTTCCTTTTTTTATTTTTATTTTTAATGTTACCAAATGTTTCTCTTTTCATATTCAGATTTGCTGATCATGTAGCGTTATTAATTATTGCAGAGGCATTGACTGTGCCATTGCAAGCCATGATGTTCCCGCCAAAGCTTTGGAGTTGCCTTCATTGATTAAACAGGTTCCTTCTTACTCAGAAGTCAAAGTTGTCCTTCTCATTTCACTTTACTGTATCATCTTTCAAGAACTTGTAATATCTCATTTTGAAGTATTCCATTCTAAATCGTCAAGGTGAAAAATGAAAGAATGAAGCTTAGAAGAGAGGAAGTACTCTTAAATCCTGTTTATAATTCCTTGAAAACTACCCACCAGTCAAATTCCTGTCTTCTTCATAAATGCTTTCTTGATTCACTTTTCCTTCTTTAAGAGCATGGTGAATTTGCATTGCCTCTTCATGCCCATATAAAAGTTTGCTGTCCAAACCTTGCCCCCTTTTGAGTAAATGAACATGCTCCTGTTGGTTGAATCCTCTCCAAGACCTCAAAGGTCTTCTTTCTCTGTGTGGCAATGGTCTTTTTGAACAGCATACAGTCCATAGACAACTTTTATGCAAGGGATTCCCATTCCATGTACACTATTATTGCTGGATTAGCACAGACTTTCTTATGCATCTGAAGCATTACTTAACTGAAACATAATTCTTGCCCAAATTTTTGTATGGTTATAGGTGTGCAGGCGGAAAAATGATTCTTTTATACAAGCTGCAGTCATGGTTCTAATGATTTCTGTTAAGGTAATTCCGGATTACATACTTACTGCTCTAGGTTGATTCAGTAATCAATGCTCATTTCCAAGTACAAGTGATGGTTTCTGTTTGGTACTTCATTTGTCAACTTTGTGGCCCAAACTAGTTTTGTTTGAATGTTATGCATTGGGTAAGCCTTAAAGTCTTATCGTAGTAATAAGTAATAACAGACTCAGACTGCCTGTTTCTTAGCTTGACTTTGGTGTAAGAGTATTCTGTAATAGATTTGACTATGGCACTAAGATTTCCTACAATACTGGTAGTCTCTTTGCAGATGACTTTTTAAATTTTATTTCTTTCTTTATGTCCATCAATTTTGTATGGTTTTTTTTTTTAGATTGTATTTTTTTTTTTCCATTTTACAAATAGATAAAATTTAGGTCACTGTGTCTAGGGATTAAAATAGTTTGTAATGTGGATCTACATGTAGTGCACTAGTATGCCAGGGGTGATAGCCAGAGAATTGAGTTTTTTTGTATGCTAGATCACCTGTGCAAGTTGAACTGTGAAGTAGCTATGAGTGTGACTAATCTTGTCTGCATGGAAGTAGTCTTTGATGCAATGTCACTTCACTAGTAGTGCAGTGCACGTGTATGCCAGGGGTGACATAGCCAGAAAATTGAGTTTTTTGTATGCTAGATCACCTGTACAAGCTGAACTGTGAAGTAGCTATGAGTGTGACTAATCTTGTCTGCATGGAAGTAGTCTTTGATGCAATGTCACTTCACTAGTAACATGATTTCTATGGCATTTTGCTCGCCACCGCAAGGAGACTTTCCCAACCAAAAATGATATTTTAAACATTAAAGGCCTGATCCAGACGTCCTATGCAGGGCAAAAGATTTCCTTAGTCTTGCCACATATCTTCTTTAGGACCACCAAACACCCTTCTAACAGATACGCTACACACTGTAATTTTTACTTTTTGCCAAATTTCAAAATGTACCACATCCCTTACTATTTTAGTATTTGGCATGGTAACACATCGACATGGAAATGGCTCACTATGTATATGTGTGTTTGTGTGGACAAATTTAGTTAGGGAAATT
This sequence comes from Ipomoea triloba, assembly GCF_003576645.1. NCBI lineage: Eukaryota > Viridiplantae > Streptophyta > Magnoliopsida > Solanales > Convolvulaceae > Ipomoea > Ipomoea triloba. The sequence continues at coordinate 21,375,186 of NC_044927.1, forward strand.
GAAAGCTATAGCCATTGAAATGGAGGTTCCTTAGATTTTCATATCTTAATGAAATAATTTTTCAATTGTATTTTTGGTTTTGAGTCTTGCCATGTAAATATTACCTATCTCTTATCTTAAAAGTTGTGTGCAACTTTCTGTGACTTCATTGACCCTTTCATGATTTGTAGTGTGCTTGTCAGAGCGGGTGGTTTTCTGACAAAGATTCTGAAGATCTTTGCCATCTTGCAAATGAGGTTAATATCTTGTTTTTACTAATACACTTATCTCTGTTTCATACTTTTGTTGGTTCTTACGGTACTGGTTTGCCTCTTTATTGTTTGTTTGCATATTTCAGATCTCTAGCTGCTTCTGCAGTGAACCAGATTTCAAATGTGAACCTAGTAGTTATCTATCTATCATCTCAATAATTATGTCAAGGTATGAAATTTGTCACTCTTTTTATTGCCTCACTGACTGTACATGTAGTCCTTTGCTTAAAAATTTTAACTGAACAGTCAACACACTACAGTTTTGCATATTCATTGATTTGATCTTTAAATGTATTACTGTTCGGCAGGCTACTTTGACCCAAAACAAAACGTCAAAAAGAGAAAAAAAATCCCATAATGTAGCCTGTATTATGATAGTTGGATAATCACACTTTGCTTGAGAAGAAGGATGTCATGCTCACTCTATGCTATCCTTTATTTTTTTTTATTTAAATTATTATTACTATTACCTATTACTATTAGTGTACATTTTCTAATCTCTGTCATAGTCAAATTCAGCAATTTGTATGTTTTATTTTTTGTTAAGCTGATTTTGGCATGGGAATTAGTTTTCTCTCTCTGCTATCTTTAGTATATATATGCCTCTGTAATTTCCTTGTATTATGAGAGAGCATAAACAGGACTCTTCTTTTTCGTAACTATAACTATTACGGAGTACTAATTAGGATGAACTCTATATGGTGACACCACCTATCCTGTATGAATTTCTTTATGGAAACATAAACTTAAACAGCAGTTGTTTGAGACTGAATGTTTAGTAGCTATTCAAAATAAATACAAGAGCTTCATAGGTTCAAGGATATAACTATTTGCAAAATATTAGTTTTAACTCTATTGAATGATTTTCACCCTTTAATGTTACTGAAGAATTCCTTTGCATGGGCAGATTCTTTCCCCTATTGCAAATGGGTCAGATATTTGCCTTTCTGGAAGTTAAGGTACTCATGTATACCAGCCACCTCTTCCCATGCATGTGCATATGTGAGTTTTTTGCTGGAGGATTTTGTAATTTGAATATGTTTGGTACTAATGATATTTTTCCTTTTCTAAATTATAGCCTGGATATGGCACTTTCATCAATGACTTTCACATATCGAAGAGTGTGAAGACTACTGCAGAAGATAAAATAGTATGCACTTTCTCCATAGATTGAAAATCATGCTTAAATCTGAAATCTTCTGAAATGAGTTTGTTCAAATAATTCTTGCTACTACAACCTGTGCTAATTTTTTGCTTCTATGATTAGATGTACTTGCTTTTAGATAGTATTATACAGTATCTGGACTTTTTCCCCCTTAAAGCGAAATCATTCTGCCTTCTGGCTTTTGCTTGTTCATTCCTATTTATTTTGATATCTCAATATTGCAATCTATTGCTGCTTTTATCTGAGAGTTTAGGAAATCAAACCTATCTAACATCATCTATATTGCTGTAACTTTTATAACAATCTATGTCATCATTTTTACTTGAATTCAGGTGTTATCTCAATGCACATTATAGGCTAGTATCTCTTCACGTACACATACACACTTACTAATGCTACTAACAGTTTCTTATTGGCTTTCACTATTTCTCATTCTTTTAACTAATAAGTTTTCCCAGGGGAGGGACTTACAAGAGTTAGTTGATGGTTTATTAACTTGATATACATCATGAACTTTTGTTTTTCATTCTTCATTGTTATTTGAAAATGTGGCAAAGGTTAAACATGCTGAATGATCATAGCCTCATTTTCTATTTCGTTTTTGCCTACAGAGGTTACTAGTTGCTCAAGTAGATAATACAGAGACGTCGTCATGCCTTATAAACCCTCCTCAAGCAAAGTATGAAACAGCTTCCTATCTTCTATATCTTTGTGCGAGTCTGTATTAATTAATGTGTCTAATCTGTTCAAGTACTCTGCTCATACATCATGCTTCTTATTTGCAGCTTTCTCCTTAATGGGAAAGGTGTGGAAAAGCGAACAAATGTGTTAATGGTCTGTTGCAGCAATTATTTTCTGAAGTGTTATTATAGTGGATCTAGTTGCCATTGGTGATTTAATGCAATTTATGACTAGTGCCATTTCCTTAAATAAATTTTCTTGCTAGGATACTGGACCTCAGATTCCAACAATTGTATCACATATGCTTAAATATGGAACAAATCTTCTACAAGCTGTGGGCGAGTTTAATGGTATGTCCATAAAACTGTTTTTGAGTATCCAGTATTTCTGTTTATGTTGGTAGTTTGTAAAACCATACTCTTTTTTGTTCATCTTTGAGAAGGAAACTACATTGTTGCTGTTGCCTTTATGAGCATAAAGCCAACCCCGGACCCTGCCACCCTTCTAAATTATGTGCAACCCACTCCAGCATCAGTAGATCCAGGTATGCATCAAGGTGGTTTTATCATTATTATTATTATTATTATTAATCTTAACCTGAACTATACCATATCTGTTGAATAAGGTCGTTCTGAAGTTGGTTAAAGTATAGATTTAGTCCTTTTACTTTACCTTCATGCTTTCTTACACGTTGCTGACTTGGTAATAACATGTATACTGCTAGATCATTTTTCATGATTACACGCTGCTGGGAGAAATGGGAATATTTGGTGTGGCCTGGAAAAAAATAGGAAGATTTTAGAACTTGGACAAAAATGGGCAAAACTAGTTTGGGAAATGCGTGAGAGAGTGGCTTGAGTTTTGCTGTACTGTTATGCCTGCACGCAATAAGGAAAAAAGCATTTGATTTTGTAGGGTCAAATGCATTTGGAAATTGTGTTTGATCTTAAAAAAAACCCTAGGCATGAGATATTAGATTATTCTTAGGGAAAACGCATTTGGAAATGCGTTTGGCATTTAAAAAAAATCTTAAATACAGATATACGGCATATCTCTGAAAATTAAATTTTATGTCAAAGGCATTAACATAAAATCATTTCTTAGAAATATGTGAGAAATTGGTTTTGAAATTGTATCAAATGCACTTGGGAAATGTGTCTCTAAACGCTATTTCCAAGACTAGATTTGCCTATTTTTGTCCATGTTTCAAAATCCTTCTATTTTTGTCCGGGGCACACCAAATATTCCCATTTCTGTTAATTCCCTGTTGAATAAACCAATTAAGTGAAAAGTCTGGGTCACACTCACACTTCAGTGTTTCTATTTTGAAGCAAAGAAATTATAATGAAGTCTCCTCTACCTGTTTTATTGTTGGATTCCCCTACATTAACATCTGCTGTGTTGTATGATTTCCTTCTGATTTTGATTCACTCTATACATGTTTCAGCACACTTAACTTGCTGTATTGCTTACTGCTCCCACCAAAATGTAAAATTTGTCCCAGTGGTTGATGTAATTTTCTAATGATGTAGACTCTGAGATAATTGAGGGGCCATCAAGAATTTCCCTGAATTGTCCCATAAGGTATGCTGTTTTCTTCTCCAAAGCTTCTTCAGATTCTGACATGCTGGGATAGACTAAACAGATTGTCTGTATCAAAAGTTCCTTCTACCCCACCTGAAAACTTCATTCTTTTCTATTTTTTACTTTTGGTTTGTGTGTATGTGTATATACCACACACACATATAGCTTCCCTGCCTATCAGAAAGAAGGTGGATGCTTCAATTTGGAGCATTTTTACTGGAATTATACAAAGATGAAATGTTTATTAGTTCTGACCCACCCCCCTTCTGCCCAATGGAGTTTGATTCTTTTCTCCCGATTCCCGCAAACTAAGCATTCTGCTAATCATTTTGTCTTTGCTTGTACAGCTTCAAACGCATAAAGACTCCTGTTAAAGGCCAGTCATGCAAACATCTCCAGGTGACTGCTCATAACTGTTGTGCAAATTACGATTAACTCAGAAATCCTATCCAGCATAGTAATAGGTCACATGTAGAGTACTTACATGTGTGATTTTTATTTTCAAAATGCTTATATTTTCTCCTTGAGGTGTTCTATTAGATTGATTTTATTATTATTATTATTATTATTATTATTATTATTGTTATTATTATTATTATTAATCTTTGCTTGATATCCATCAGCTCCTGAACTTGACTGTACATCATGTGCTCTCTACACTTCTCCAATTAATCAATCAACTCTTCTATCATTTTTCCTTTATTCTGTTTTGGGTCTTTGATTTGTCAGCACTACAAAGTCTGACATCACAAATCTGAAAATAGTTTTGGTTTAACCAGTTTCTCCATCATATCCCTTTCAATAATTGGGTCTAACCCCACATATTTCTATTGTCATAGTGTTTTGATTATCAGAACTATGTTGATATAAATTCGAGAAGGCCATCTTGGCGTTGTCCTCACTGTAACCAGCAGACCTGCTTCACTGACATCCGTATTGATCAAGACATGGTGAAGGCAAGTATTGTTTTGCATGTTCTTCCTTCCTTTCTTTCTTCTTCTTCTTTCGTTTTTTTTTTTTATAGATTTTTTTTTTTTTTTGGTTTAAATAACTATTTTGCTTTGGAGTAACATAATTTTCCTCTTAAAGGTTTTGAAAGAAGTTGGGGAGAATGTCACTGATGTGATCCTCTCTTCAGATGGTTCATGGAAAGCAGTCATGGAAAGCGATGATCCTACTGGCAATTCACCTGTAAATAAGCCTGATATTTCTAAGGATGAAACAATGCTGCCAGATTCTAATGGCATCTCAAGCTCCTCTGCAGATATTTTGGATCTTACTGAGATAGATGATGCAATGGATGTGGTGGCTACAGGAGAGATGGAGGACCATAAAAGTGTACAGACCAACTGCCAAAATCAACCTTCTACATCTAATCCAAGTGAAGTTAATCAGGCTTCGCACATGGACGATGCTTTTTGGTCAGGATATTATTTCTCCAGATTAGAATCAGGAACATCTAGACCTAGTTCCAGTACGCAGATTGATGGCGTTTCTGGGCCTCTTCCTACAAGTTTGATGCTGTCACCCGTCTTAACTGATGCTCTTATCCAAGCCTCTGTCATGCAGGGTGGAGATTCCTCTCCTAATAACTTGCAGTTACAACAGTACCAATTTGTAAACTCTGCAATTGGTAATGAATATGGCAGGATGCCATCAATAGTTAGACATGCCGTAAATAGAGCACCAATCGCAGTTCAGGCCCTTCCAGCTCAGATGCCCTCTCCTGTACATCAGCAAAGACCCAGAGGTACCATCAGTGACGTGATTCTCAACGTCCCTTCAGCCACTCCTCAGGCAACATCAGTTAGCACAAATGCTGGTTCTAGTAATGTTGAAAGGCCGCAGCAGCAACTCTCCAGATCTAACTCAAATATGGTCCAGGCATCACAAGTGTCGCCATCAACATTACCTAATAGACAGGTTAGTTACCCTAAAATAATCATTATGGCTCTGTTTGTTGACTATGGCTCTGAGATTTTGTATTGATGGGCTTTCTCCCTGTTATTTCTCTTGCTAGCAGCTGGAGCATTCTTCTGCTCCTATTCGCCCAACTCAACAGTTTGCTGCCCATAAAAATCCAATTCACACACCCTCTTACAGAGCTTCTTCGGGATTCACAGCTGAATTACTTAACAGAAGTTGGCAGGGACTGGCAAACCAGCAGACATCCTATACCGCAAACCAATCTCCGGGCCTTTCTCGATCGCCTGCTCCCAGTTTCTCGCGAAACAATGCTCAAGGCAGTTTGCAGAGTGTTGCAGGCCAGGCAAGAGGTGTTGCTAGCGGCCAACACCTTCAACCAACGCTTGCTGCCCAGAGGACAGCCCAGATAGCAAGGCCTGTTCAATTATCCCCTCCTCTTTCAGCAAATGCTGCTGATTCACCAAGGCCATCATTGATTGGCGATCAAAGGGGAAGTACACCAGGCACAGTACCGGTGGATTTACCTGCAGATCAGGACTGGCGCCCAACAGGTCGTATGCGAGGAAGCCTATCAGGACGGGCATACAACGAGGCTTTGGAACAGTACATCATTCGGCCAACCCAGCAAGCTCAAGCTCCCAGGCCGTCCATTCCACCCAATATCTCACCACAGTTGCAAGCCCTCATGGCCAGCAGATCTGTGAATGCATCTCCGCCATTGCCAGTAAATCCTCTGCCATCTTCTACACCCGATGTTTCTTCAGCTGGTTTACCTCAGCATTCTTCTGGAATGCAATAGATTTAAGTAGGTGTAGCTGTGTTTAATGTACCTGGTTTTTCTTCTTGAGGACAATTGTATAGTCGCCACCAGCCCTATATATTACTCTACAGAAGAAAAAGCTTTATACAGCATAGACCTACCCATATTTCTGATCTAACGCCAGACCATCCTCTCCTGTTAGAATATTTTCTTTTGAATTCATAATTAACATTCAAGTTTGTAGAGCAGAAATTGCCTTTTTAATGTATCCTATCATTTACTTAATAGGATTATGAAGTTATATGCAATGTAATAAAAATTTTAAAAAAAGTAAAACAAATCTGCAAAAAATAACAACTATAGATTTACGCGCACAGGTGTTGCACCTCACCACAAATGGATTGTGCTGTGTGGCTTAGTTCACAGCCAAAAGCCAAAGTTCTTGTCGTATGCACTCAAATAATCTCCCTCTTCACCGTCTATCTGTTCACATAGATTTTCTTCAAGTCACACTAAGAACCACAAACCACAATTAAGGGTATCCTTATGAGTTTATAATGCAATATAAAATAAACGCATTTGTTATGACAATGACATGATGGAGAAAAATATGATATAAATAGAGTTCTACTACATGAACTTTCATTTTTACTCTCTGACGTGACAAGATATGATAGGTTATCTTCATCCTCTGTGTGAGACTCTAGAAAAGTATTTTTCCATGTATCTGACTGACATCCTTTAATGGAAATGGAATGTGTTAATTATTATTGATAATATAGTGCAATAGTGTAATTCTTATAAAAATATGAAAATAAGTATTTACTACTACGGTCCGGTATATGTTTTTGCAGTTTAGTTTAGTAGAATAAACACATTAATTCGGAATTAGAGCGCCATTATACCTTTCAAGTGGTAATTTGGCGTATAAAAGCAATACATCGACGTTTTGCGTTCCCAGCTCTAACCCAATCCCAGTTTGGAGAGTTTTGTTTGTTGATCGGACCTGAGAACCGACAACTGGTGAAGCGCTCGGTCGGTCTCTGTTGTGTTCCAACCAGCGGAGCTTGATCTGGGCTCGTCCCCAGTCAATGAAGTGCAGATCCATTGCATGTATATGGTCAGGCTCACCACCGGCCCACAAAGTCACCGCCGTCGCCGTACTCAACCGCCCTCCCACTCTCTACACCGGCGGCTCCGATGGCTCCATCATCTGGTGGAACCTCTACTCTTCCACTCAATCTACTCAGGTAATTTCACGCCATCACATCACATATCGATATATACCTACATGCCCGGTTAATTATTAGTTTGCAATGTGCTCTTCTTCATTTCAATTGAATATTGCGCTGGTTAATTGTAAATTCATTTTGATGATCAGGAAATTAAGCCAATTTCTATGCTGTGTGGTCATGCTGCTCCGATAGTTGATTTAGGGATTTGTTGTCCCACTGCAGTTTCTGGGGATGGGACAGTAGATGAACCTAATGATTTGGTACCGAATTCTAACTCATCTAACTGTGGCGCATTAATAAGTGCATGCACTGATGGTATCTTGTGCGTTTGGAGCAGAGCTAGTGGACACTGCAGACGCAGAAGGAAATTGCCTCCTTGGGCGGGAACCCCATCCATACTCCGTACATTCCCCGAAAATCTTAGATATGTGTGCATTGCTTGTTGTTCAGTTGATTCTGTTCATCTACATGAACATCAGTCAGTTGATGTTGGGGCTGAAGGTTTGGTGGATACTGAATCTCAGCATCCTAAATCCACAAAGTGCGCCATTGTGATTGTTGATTCATATACTCTTAGCATTCTCCAGACTGTTTTCCATGGACCTTTATCCATGGGACCTTTAAAGTCAATGGGTATAGTTTCATCCGTTGGAGATATATTCACACAGTCAGTTATGATGGTTGACTTTTATGGCAAAGTACAATGTATACCGATTTTGAAGGACTGTGTCTCAAGCATGGAAAATGTGACAGGGAGACAAAGTAATTCCTCCAATTTAGGGAATATAGATTGGGAAGATGGGATGAGAGATAGAGGGCTTCTGGTGTCATTCATAAATTGTGGTCAGGTCTTAGGTTTTTTGTATAAAACATGCTGCATATTTCGGTTATTAGAGGATGGCAGTAGAGTAGGGGAAATTTCTTTCTTAGATGATCCACTTTGTCTTCAAGGCAGTTACATTGTAGGGGGCATGTTTCTTAGAGATGATAATGCTGAGATGGGACTTGATTCTGGGATTTCATATAATTTATTTGCTGTTTGGAATAATAGAGGTTCAACAGTTATATACAGGGTATTGTATTCAAGCAATGTCTTCAAGTATGAGCCCTTATCTACCATCTCTGCCGGTTCTCTCTCCTCTGATGTTAGATTATCTTTATCCTTTGCTCAATTAAACAACTTTCTTATCCGGGTTGAATCAATTTCCTGTCACAAGGAGGAGCCGTTGCTTTGGATGCCACATGTAACAATTTGGTCATTGCCCGAGCAGTTTGGTAATAATGGGAGGCTATTTCAGGATTGTGACATGATTGGTGAAGGAAACTATTTTGATGATTGGGTCTTAAACCTTACTTCTTCCAAACCTGAGGTTGTAAGGCAGGATGTCGGCATGAAAACAAAAGCCACTGAGCATAAAGTTTCAAACAGTCATAAATATGATTCTTACAATAGAGAAGAGTTAGTATCTTCATCAATGGTTATTTCTGAAGACTACTATATACCTTTGGCTATTGTTTATGGCTTCTATAATGGTGATATAAAAGTCATGCGTTTTGATATGTTCTTTGAAGAATTGGATTTTCACAGTCTAAGCCCCCATCACAATACACACACAACTGAACAGTATCTTGCAGGTCATGAGGGGGCTGTACTATGTCTGGCTGCACATCGTCTGAAAAGATCTGCAGAAGGGAAATCCAGTTATATTTTGTTGTCAGGAAGCTTGGACTGCACTGTTCGTGTGTGGGATCTTGACTCTAGCAATCCCCTAATAGTGATGCACCAGCATGTAGCTCCAGTTCGCCAAATTATTCTCCCCCCGCCTCAAACTCACCATCCTTGGAATAATTGCTTTCTTTCTGTTGGGGAAGACTCATGTGTTGCCCTTGTTTCACTTGACACCATGCGGGTGGAGCGAATGTTCCCAGGCCACCCATTTTATCCTGCGAAAGTTGTGTGGGATAGTACAAGAGGCTACATAGCATGTCTCTGTACAAATCAGATAGGAAAATATGATCGAGTTGATGTTCTGTACATTTGGGATGTGAAAACTGGGGCTCGTGAGAGAGTCCTTCGTGGAGCTGCTGCTCATTCAATGTTTGAACATTTCTGTGTAGGAATCAACAAAAATCTTCCTTCCGGTAGTATGATTTATGGGAATACTTCTGCTTCCTCAATGATTTTTCCTGTTATTGAGGGAACAAAGCATTCACAATCTCATTTACAAACTTTGTCAAAGGCAACTTCATCAAAAATCTCTTCTGCCCCTACAAGCACAAATCATAGTATTACATCATATACCAACGGTGGAAATGCTGCAGGGTCTATTTCTTCTGTTTTTTCATCCCTCCTATGCAAAAACCAGCCAGTTAAAAGTTTCTGTCCATTTCCTGGAATTGCTGCTCTATCTTTTGATCTTACTGCTCTCATGTCTCTTTGTCTGAGGCCTGAGCCTCGCAGAGGCGAGAGTGGTAGCCCTGATAATAACCAATCAAAAGAAGCCCCTGATAAAAAGAAATCAAAAGACATAAGGATTGAGAATCACACACATAGTACTGATAATAAACAGAGCATTCACAGAAAGGACTTGCCTAGTCAGCAGCATGTTATTGAAGATAATAATGTTGAAGGGACTACAACAGATGCTGCTCAGTATCATGAGTGGATTATCTCCCTTGAGAGGTGTCTACTTCAATTCAGTTTGGCAATTTTGCACATGTGGAATGTGGATTATGATCTTGATAAACTGCTGGTGACTGAAATGAAGCTAAAGAGACCAACAAATTTCCTTGTAGCTTCTGGACTACTAGGGGATAGAGGGTCTTTGACACTGACATTTCCAGATGCTACAGCAACTCTTGAGGTAGTTTAATGATTATATCTGAGTCAATCTACCACTTCTCCGTACCTCTTTAGCCTAAGACATTAAAGTTGACATTACAGCTCTGGAAATCATCCTCTGAGTATTGTGCAATGAGATCACTAACTATGGTCTCCCTTGCCCAGCACATCATTAGCTTGTCACATACCTATTCAGCAGCCAGCAGGTACTGTATTTTGTGTACTACATAGTTATATTTGCTTCGCGCTCTGTATATTGATTTCCATGTCCTCGTTGCTGGATGTTACTTTACATTATTTGTGCACATTCTCTGAATAATTGGCAACAAAGCATCACTTCTGAGTTCTGAGGCTTGACCTAGAAGCTCAGGGGCATTTAGTGGATTTCTTATTCCTTCCATTTTTGGAACATATGATGGCATCTGGCACTTATTGATGGCTCTTTTGTAATATGTCTTGTAGTGCACTTTCAGCATTTTACATGCGCAACTTAACAGAAAAGATCCCAGACATTAAGCCTCCTTTTCTGCAGGTAACATGCTATGTGAAAAGTTTTTGACCTTCTGAATTCATATATCTGGTTGATGGTTGGATTTGATACAATTAGTTGTCGTTATCCATTTATCTTGTTGCTAAGGTTGAAAAACAAAATCATCTTTTGATTTTTGCCATGTTTAAAATTTTTGTAAATTCTTAAGTCAACCTATTTGATAGTTATTTATTTATATTTTTTGAAGCTTTTGGTAAGCTTTTGGCAAGATGATATTGAACATGTAAAAATGGCTGCACGCTCTTTGTTCCATTGCGCTGCTTCACGAGCCATACCTACTCCACTCTGCTCGGATAAAACAACACATTGTGAAGCTTTTATGGATTATTCAAATGGACTATTAGAAAGGGAAAACTATAATTCAGTCACAACAGATAAACCAGGAGACTGCACAAGGACTGAGAGACATGACTGGATAGAAACAGATTCTGGGGATAAAGAATCTGAAATATTATCATGGCTAGAGTCAGTTGAAATGCAAGATTGGATTTCTTGTGTTGGAGGCACGGGCCAAGATGCAATGACATCTCATATTATTGTTGCTGCTGCATTGGCTGTTTGGTATCCTAGCCTCGTGAAACCAAAACTTGCCATGTTAGCTGTTCACCCATTGATGAAGTTGGTAATGGCCATGAACGAAAAATATAGTTCCACTGCTGCAGAGATTCTAGCAGAAGGTATGGAGAGGACGTGGAAGGCATGCATTGGTTCTGAAATACCTCGACTGATTGGGGACATATTCTTTCAAATTGAGTGTGTCAGTGGTGCATCTGCTAATGCATCCATGAAAAAGTCATCCCTATCTGTAAAAATTCATGAAACTTTGGCTGGCATTCTTCTTCCAAGTTTAGCAATGGCTGACATTCTAGGTTTTCTGAATGTAATAGAAAGCCAAGTCTGGTCAACTGCATCTGATTCACCTGTGCATGTGGTATCCGTCATGACTCTTATCAGGGTTGCACGTGGGTCTCCAAGGAATTTAGTTCAGTACCTTGACAAGGTCTGTAAAAATGTGTGTTTTAGATTGAGAAATATTTTGAGACTTGAAGTTGAGATAATTACTGTTTTGGTGAACATAATACATGAACTTTATACTTTATCGTTCTAGGATTCACTGTTTATGTGAGAAGCACCTTTTTATTTTTTTTAATAAAAAGTTATGATCATGGTTTAGACTAAACATGTGAGTGATAGCCACGGGTCAGCAAAAGTGTCTCATGATACATGAAATTATCATTGATTCCCTTATTTTTGATCCTTGATTTATTTTCCTCCTTGATATATTTATGTTATAGTGGGATGGATATTTTATGCTAATGAAAGACTAATAAGGTGTTTTCTGTCTTCCTACATTGTTGGCACAAACTCTATGATTCTAACCATCCTGGCAAAAGAAAAACCATCTATTCTTCGTATCTGATTATTTTTACTTTCTGAGCTTTCTACATCTTTTAAATGTGGTTCTATGTTTCTTCTTTCTTAGGCCGCACATTTTTTCTCTATTGTTTTATCACTTCTTTTTACCTTTTTTAATTTATGTAATAAAGACTGAATGTTATGTAATTATCAAGTATTAGTTTTGTTAAACACTTCTTCTAAGCATTCGACCACTTCCAGGAATTAGTATGTCTAACATTTAGACAGGTTTGCAGGTGGTTACATTCATTTTACAGACAATGGACCCTGGTAACTCAGTCATGCGTAGGAGTTGCATGAAAAGCTCGATGGCCGCATTGAAGGAAATTGTTCGTATATTTCCTATGGTAGCCCTAAATGAATCCTTGACAAGATTGGCCATTGGAGATGCAATTGGTGAGATCAACAATACAAGCATCCATGTCTATGACATGCAAAGGTAATAAGTGACAACAATTGACTTTGAGAAAATAACACTCGGGCATTGCATAACTTCATTAACTTGTTTGCTGAACCTAATATCTTCATGTGTTACTGCATTACTTTGGCAGAATAACAAATCATTTGCACTACTTTGTATGCATGCTATTTTTATGGACGTTATTTCATATACTGTATTTCAATTTTCCAAGTTTTGTTCAGAATGCGTTATGAATCTATAATTTAAAAGCTTATTTTATGAAATCTTCCATGGTGGCCTACATAAAATGAGTTTTTATTTTCATCCATTTACACTTTTTACAGTAAAGATATCTTTGTGTTCTCTTTTCCAATGTATTTTCAGCATTACAAAAATAAAGATTTTGGATGCAAGTGGACCTCCAGGGCTTCCAAGTTTGCTTGGAGGATCTTCAGAAATGGCTGTTAATACTGCTATATCTGCTCTTAGCTTTTCACCGGATGGAGAGGTATTCTGATATTACACTTCATGAGCTGAGTTTCTATTGTGGTTCTTTTCTATAGCCACCCTTGGTCTTTTGTGGGCTCTCATTTTATGTATTCTTTCATTGCCTTCACATGCTGAGGTACCATCAACAGAGAGCTTGTAGCCTCTGAGCCATTAGAAATCTGTAATAGTAGAGTTTCTACACTCTTCTCAGTAACTTTCTTGCTTGACTTTATTTCCTTCCCTTTTGCATTCTTCTTTGCATGTGTGTATCTCTAGTTTAGCAACTCCTGGGTTGTGTGATCATCAAATTTTTTTTTCGTTATATGTTCTTTAAATTGTTTGCAAATCATTACATCTTCATCCCCCAATCTGCATTCTGTGGTAGCCTTGTCCACTGAGTCTTACTTTAAAAGGGAAGATTGCCTGTAAATGATTATACATGTGAGTTACAAGTTCAATTGTTTTAACTGTCTGATGGGTGCTTTCCCTTTGAGGGAGGATTAGTCAAATGGGTGGATGTTCAGTTTTGAGGATGTAAATTTCCTTGCAGGGGCTACTTGCTTTCTCTGAGAATGGACTGATGATTAGATGGTGGTCGCTAGGATCTGTGTGGTGGGAGAAACTCAGCCGGAATCTTGTTCCTGTTCAGTGCACCAAACTGATTTTTGTCCCTCCATGGGAGGGGTTCTCACCTAATTCCAGTAGGATTAGTATAATGGCAACTGCACTTTCTAAAGATGGGCAGAGTGCATCAAAGGTACTCGCCTATTGCTTTGACAGAATGATATTTCCTTTAAGAAATGCAGATTTATGTTGACTTATTCTCGTAATTCAATACATTAGAAGTATAGGCCATTGGATATGCTATTATCTGTTGAAACAAATTCAAGTGCTTCATAGTGAATGGTATATGCAAAGAATGCTATTATCTTATTATTTTTATTTTTTACAGGCGAGCTCCAAGGCTTCAACTGAAATGGACAGATTAAAACTTTTGCTTCATAATCTTGACCTGTCTTATAGACTAGAATGGGTTGGTGAAAGAAATGTAAAGCTCACACAACATGGCCGTGAGTTGGGCGTTTTCCAGTTTCAAGTTTAACTTATCCTTGGGAAACTGGTGGTATTGTCAAGAATAGTTCTGCATTGAAGACGTTGCCATATAAGCTGCCTGATAGCTTTAGCTTTTTGTTGTGAAGTGGCTTACCGTCACTTCCACGATTTCCAGCAGCAAAATACCAACGGATTTGGTTTCAAATGGAGCGAAACAGGTCAGAGTACGATCAATATACATGATCTAACATCTCATACTACTCGAGCACAGAAGCTACAAAAATGCATCCTCATACGAGTTCTTTCCTTTTATTCAACTTTTTTTTTTATTCTGCATTATATTCTATTATTCTTTTGCGCAAACTAGGTAGTGAGAGGTACATGGTATTTATTATAGTTTGTACTAGCAAGGTTATTTTAGGTACATATTTTGTACAAGTTTATGCTTTGTATAAATGATATAAGTTGGAAATTGTGTAGAGTTTTGGCTTAATTAGTATAGTTGGATATTTGTGTTATTCTGAAACTAATGTAAATATAAGTTTTGGGTGGTCAAGTGCTTTACCGATACTACTTGTAAAGAATCATGAGTGTAACTAAAAACAAAGAATCACGAGTATTAAAAAAAAAAAAAAAAATCATAAAGCTCTTTATATATGAGCTCACATAAAGGCATAAAGCTTCCATTAAGTTAAATTGCTAATCTAACTGTCCGAAAATTTCTTTTCCTTATTGTTTTTCAAAATTTTGACCTTTTGTTATTGTTAAATTTCTCTCCACTTGCCTATAGTGTGCCAGTGTCTACACAACTTGCCCCGTATGACATTTGGTATCAATTAATCAACAATTATTTTTTCAACGTTTTAATTAACTTGTATGGTATATTATTAAATAAATTACTACTCCGTATTACACATCAAATTAATTGTAAAACATAAAAATTTATAATTTTGAGTATGATGTCACAAATTAAATTCTTTTCTTTAATAACAAAATAATAATAATAATAAAACATAGAAGAAGAAGAATAATAATGTAAAAGGTATCAATGTTTTTACTCTTCCCTTCAAAATCCATAACTTCCGTACACATTGGAAGCATCAAATTAATAATATGCCTATCTCTTGCCCCAAAAAAGTGAAATTCTTCCGTTCTCAAGGTCCTATACTCCGACTTGACTTGATAATAGAGAAAATATTCATCGTGAGTGATTCAACGACTTATTAGGTAGGATGACCGCTGCGTGATCTGAAGTAAGTGGGTGTTATGACTTTATTGCAACTTCATCATATCATTCATGTGACACTATTTAGTATATACAAAACTGAATGGATATATCTTTAATTTTTTCTCCAACAGCTAGCTAGCTAGCCTGTGTAATGTATGCTAGCTAGAAAACATTGAGGGAAAGTATTGTGAAGAATAAGAAAAGTGAGAAATTAGGCCATCCAGATCCTCTAAACCTGCAAAGAAATCTTCATTGTTATCCATCGCCACCTGTGGCATACCGCTCTGAATCTGATCACTCAAAGAAATCTTCTCCCCCATCTCCAACTCTTCATCATCCTCGTCTTTGATCTTCGTTTCCTCCTCACTGCTCGCCCTCCAATTGTTGGCGGTGGGGGCCGCCACCAATTCCGGAACATGATGAGCAGTTGATGAATACTCGGCAGCTATCACGGCTTTTGAGGCCGTACTTGGTGGGAACTTGTTTCTGATAGTCCCGGCCAGGGAGTTCCGCCGCGTCGGCTGGCTGTGGCTGTGCTCCGCCGTGTATGTTACTATGAACATCCCCGCCGCTGTGTTGCTTTGCTCTACTTGCTTCCTCGCCAAACACCCCTTCGAGCTACTGCACCTATAATAGCTCCTGCATTTTCAATCAATTTTTACTCAATTCAGTTCTATTACTGTTACGTGTCCATATCAACTAAAAATCTAAATTAATAGTTGGATTTTATATTATATATATATATATATATATGCTTATCATTATATTATTCTGAGCAGTATGATTACTATAATCGGTAGTATATGCTATATCATTTTACATCCTATCAATATATATATAGTGTTTGATAAACCAACAACGTAACTTTTAATCATACCAGAATGAAAAATTTTACACTAATGTCGTCATATGATCACAAGATCTAAACATACCTGGGATAGGGAGAGCCTTTAATGGGTTTCTGCCCATATTTTCGCCATGCCCACTTATCCTCACACAGTTCTTCAGCTGGAACTTGAACCACCACTCTTTTATGCTCATTTTTCCTGTTCAAAAAATCACCAATCAACTCTAAACTCAGATATTTAATTTCAACCTAGCTATATACACATTCTAATCTCTCTCTTCATTGTGAAACTAAATTGTAAACCAACCTTCTTTTGAACTTGGGCACATAATTAGGCGTCTCCAAAACCGGCGAAGATTTATCTAAACCACCCTTCTTAACATCCCCGTCTTGCTGCAGTATCTGATGAACAGCGCCTTCAGCTTGTTTCACTTCTCCGGCGAAAGAAATGGACGGTGCAGGCTGGTAAAACGGCTTGTAAAGCTCCTCCAACAAGGCGTCGTTGGCGGACCCGACAAAACCATCGAAGTTGAGAACATTTTCCTGGGAGAAATCGAACAGGTCGTGGCAAGAGAACTCGGAGGCCATTAATGGAGGCTGAACTATGGCTTGCAGGCCCCAGTTGTCTTCAAACCCAATACACTCACCCATCAAAACCCGCTTCTTAGCGTGGAGATCAGATCGAAAAAATATGGAAAGTTATGATGAATGGCGCTGACTTTTTTGATTTGATTACTATGGGGGATTTTACGGTATTTAAAGAGAGAGGAAAAGGATGGGAAGATGGCTGGCAGCTTTGTGTTGGTTAGTTTGACTTTGTGAAATTGTCAAAGGGGGTACCCAACCGCGAACCTCACGCGCTTTCTACAGTCTCAGCTAGCTGGTCTAGGGTTTTCTTAATTATCAACATAATTTAGTCAAATACGTGATTAAATAAATATCTAATAAAGGATAGCTTCTACTTTGATAATCTAAAATATCTATTCACTCAATTACTTGATATAATTAGTAAGCGGATTATTAATATATACAACTGTAAGATCATGAGTATGTATGATCTCTAGATTAGTCTTTCCTTCGAGTAAGAATCAAACTCTACAAATGTGATTAAATCTGAATTTGAAAACTCTACAAATGTGATTAAATCTGAATTTGAATACAATTTGTGAGAGTTAATGAGTGAATTACTAATGCAATTTCAGAGTTGGATCAAGCATTTTCGAAAGGAAAAGTCAAACTCTTTGGTGCAAATAAATAAAATTTACTGTCAAAAACCTTAGAGCGGTATAACATACTCAATATTTTTTATCTAGTCTTGTTAGAATCTTATGGTATTAGTTTTTATATAAAAATTTAAATGTATACAGTAATTAGCCCAAAATTACGGCAATATGTAATTATTTTCAACAATAGCATGTGTCGAATGTCGTGTGTGCATCAGTGCATGCTCTCCTCACCGGTTTTTTAGCATTCAAAGCTGTATTCTAACAATATATTCATTGATTTAATATATATATATATATATATATATATATATATATATATATATATATATATATATATTTATATATATATAGTCAAGATCGAGTGAAGCCCGTGCGATCTTGCACCACTATGTATGCACAAATGAACCACCGCGTGTTCAGAAATACACTAGGATGTGGTGCATTTGTAGTGAACTGGACCACACTAGTCGCCTTCTCCAGCGACGTAACTTTTTATTTTTATTTTTAAATATACATGAGACGCAAGTGGGATTTGCGTCTCATGTATAATACATCAAACGCAAGTCCTACTTATGTCTGTGGTCAATATTCGAGAAAAAAAAATACAAACACATGTCGGACATTTGTTTTGACACAGAAATGCATGTCCCGAATGCTCTTTTCTCATTCTAGTCCAACTTTCAAAAGCTTCCCATTTTTGGCAAATGGTTTCGAAGCCAAACAAATAATGGGTGAGAGTCATGCATGATAAGTATAATATGTTAAAGGTGGGAAGTTCTTCTCCACTCCGGTCTTTAATCCCCGAACGGTTCTTGGGATTGGAAGAGTATCACCAATGGCAGAACTATTATCTCCCATGCGTGCTAGAAAGTGGGAGATCGGGAGTTTCCTCAATAATTTTTTGACTAATTAGTAGGTTGGGTCAAAACCCCGGCCTTTGTCTAGAGCAAGCAATTGAGGTCCCAAACGACTTGCTGGGGTGCAAGGATAGAGAAGAAGAGTGGAAGATTGCATGCACCTTGCCACCAACTTTGATGATATTAAGTTCTCTCATGTCAGGGAATAAGTGCGTGGATTTCCTAGTGAATCTCAGTTAAGTTAGAGGGTGAGGTACTATAGTCTTTGGTGAACCTCCCGTGGTGCTCAACAACCTCCTCATGAATAATGTCAGCGGAGCAGTCTCGCGCAAAATTAGATAACCAAAGCGTAGCTTCTAACACATTTATCTTTTGTTTTGAAATATAATTGTGTGAATGAAAATATAGTTAATTCGATTGGTTCAAAATGTCGAATGAATTTTAAAATATAAATATATTTTAGAGCTAAAAAAAGTAAAACTGTTCACTTAAATATATACAATTATATTCAACACTTCAAGTATAATTTTATTTTTCAAACGTAAAATATTGAATTATTATAAAATACATAAAAGGGGGGGCCATGGAGGAAATATCGGGGTCACATTGTTTTCCGTACATGATTACTCGTTGATTATGTCAGTTATGCGTAAGCAATGATCCATGTGGAGGAACTGAGAAAAGGTTAAAATTATGCTTTTCTAATGTCTTAATTGCTTGGGTGGCATTGGAGAAGTTTGACTGTTTCATAACTTTGAACTTTTCTGCCCTACAACTTGCCTGCAACGCTGTGGACACGTTTGGCTTGGCTGGGTATGCAGGAAATTGTTTTATTTTATTTTATTTTATTTTTTTGGATAACTCACCGGTTGTATACTTTTGTGCGCAAAAGATTCTTATCTACTCTACTACTAAAAATAAGATTAAATGTTAATTGAATGACTATTTGAGCTACCCCGAATATTTAGGGTGTACGTTTATGGAATTGTGTTATTTATTAAAGTTTAACTTACATTGGAGCAAAGGGTTTAAGATGGTTGAAGTGATTGAACCTGCCGACTCAAACCAAATAGATCAATAGACTACTTATGTTGGAAGTTGAACTTATACTCTTGTGATTATCAAATTTACACTTGATTTGGTTGGGATTATTGTTCCGAATTTTTGCAACTTTTATATGCTAATTTAACATTGTATGTGTTCATCACTACACTGACGGTTCATGTATGAAAAAAATTTTATTNGGTAATACCGGCATACAATATATCGTGAGCTTAATTGGTTGCTGGGTTCGAACTTATCTTAATTATTAAATTAATTAATTAAGTTTACGTACGTGAGGTTATGATGAGTGAGTTAGTTGCATGAAGTACATAAAATAAATTAAGCATGCATAGGTAGGCAGTGCCAAATTTTTATTAAAAAAATGGAATGCTTTACTGGCCTTTAATGAACTAATAAAACTTCGTTTGAATTGTACAAAGCCAAACGACAAATAAATTAAAATTTCTTCAGAAGGGGAATGGAAGATTTATGCTCCATTAATTAGTTTCATATAAATAAAATTTTATATATGTTTATTAGTTTCATCATTCTAATTTATTGTGCTAATTGACATATTAATTAAAATCATCCTTGAAGTCTTACTCGATACGAATGTAATTGGTCTGAGTATGTAGTTACTAATCGATTTGCTAATCGAGACCAGACACATGCATGTGGTCTGATAAAAAAAACCTTTCAAAATTAAACTATGGTGATTACCAGAAAAAGAAAAACATTGGATAATTGTTTTAAATATAGGAGTACTAGTTAGGGAGTATATTTCTTAATTAATCTTACATTGATTCAGTGTACTTGAAGTGCAAGTTGCAATTGTCCTCTTCTGTAGATATGCAAAACCCTAGTGATGGGAGTGACATCCAGTCAGCCATTCGGCATCAACTTGCTCACTTCCTGCTCTTTTTTTCTTTTTCTTTTTTTTTTTTTAATAAAAATTATATTATATTTACTAAACTATTAAAAAAATCTACGTACATCATCACGTGTGAACACTGAACACCAGGAAATTATACATCTTAGACATTTTTTTCCATATATATATATATATATATATATATTGGATCACTGTTTATGTAAGATTGTGAGATCAAATCTTGTGCATCAATCTAATAAATTTTAATGGTCTAGATCAATCGCGTTCGAACACACTTAATCTGATGAGTTCAGTAAATTGTGTTGATTGTATTTACGTAGAATAATGATGCTATACAAGTGATGGAAAGATACAAATATACAAGAGATAAATACTAGAAGAATGAACTACACTAGGAGTCTAATACTAGAGTCCTAATACGCCTCCTCAAGCGCAAGGTCGAACATAGACAACATTGAGCTTGTCACGTAAAAACGAAAATCGCGACCCAGCTAGCGATTTAGTAAAGATATGCACAAATTTATCCTTCATGGATATAAAGTTAACCTGGAGATCAGATCTCCAGAAGACACTTTATCCCGTATAAAGTGATAGTCCACCTCAACATGCTTGGTCTTAGCTTGAAAAACTGGGTTAGCACACAGATAGGTGGCCCCTAGATTGTCACACCACAATGTCAGGGAGCTAGTAGGTGAGAGACCAAGTACGCAACAAGGAGATAACCCATGTAACCTCAACTGAAACATCCACAAGAGCCTTATACTCAACCTTTGTGGATGAGCGCACTACCGTCCGTTGTTTCCTGCACACCCACGAAACAAGATTGCGACCCAAGAACACAACAAAGCCACTCGTAGAGCGCCTATCAGCAGGATCACCAGCCCAATCAGACTCGGAGAAGGCATGGATATCACTCGAGGCAGAAGAATTAAGACGAAGACCAAGATCAATTGTGCCCTTGACATACCGTAAAACACGCTTAAGCAAGCTCCTCTACCAGCACCTGCACACGACCTAAATATTCTGCTGGCGTAGTATCCCCATGTCTGAGCGCTTGTAATTGACAAGGAAGGCCGAGGGCACGAGCCCGAGTCGACGATCAAAACGCAGACTCAACAGCATCCCAAACCGAATGAGAGGTGGTGCGACCAACCGCCAAGAACATGACTTCCTTGGACATAGACGACACCAACATGGAGAGGATCGACTGATCCTATTGCATCCACTCAAGGTATGCGGGATTGGCAATGTTATCGCTCTCAAAGATAGTACCCGAGGGGCACTTACACGAGCCATCGACGTAGCCAAGCAAACCTTAACCACGGAGGAACCGGAGCATTTGTGTACGCTAGAACAGGTAATTCCTTGATGTCAACTTGAGGGAGACGAAGTGGTGAGTCGATGCAAGAGTGGGAGAAGCCATCACCGGAGTAGGAGAAGAAACCAAACCAAGAAGCTCAGTGGCAGTGCATTCGGAGGAGGCATTGCTCGATAAATCTACCATAATAGGATCGAACCGTAGGCTAAACTGATATGAGATGAGTTCAGTAAATTGTGTTGATTGTATTCACGTAGAATTTTTAGCACTTTTAGTCCTACGACTATCGTGGTACTTGCAGGATTGGTCCACGACTTTTAAACTTTGCAATTTTGGTCCACGACTATTGTTTTTGTTGCAAAAATGGTCCTTTTTCCGCCGAAAAATAAATCCGGCGGTTTTTCCGGTAATTTTTCGCCGGAAAAAAAAATATCGGCATATTTTTTGTCAATTTTTCGTCTGAAAAAAATTCCACTTTCAAGTAGAATTAAAATGGAAATTTACATTGTTGAAAACAATTTCCCTTTCAAGCAGGAAAACATCGATTGTCATATTTAACACGTCATCTATTGTCGAAAAAAACTAATTCATTTTTAAAAAACATGTGATCGCGTCAGTCTGGACTCCAAAATTATTTTGATTTTGGTAAACTAATTAAAGTTAATTCTAAAAAGGGGAATTTTGAATTTGTTAGTTCAAATTTAAATTATTTTTACTTTTTAGCCAATTAAGTACTAAATTCAGGTTTCAAAAAAAATTACTAAATTCAAAATTATTAGTACAAATTCAAGATCAACAAAAACAATATTATTAAGATTAAATTTAAACTAAAATGTAAAAATTATTTTGAATTTGTACTTAATTTTACTAAGATTAAATTGCCTACATATTTTTTAAGAAATGAATTAGTTTTAACTTTAAGTTTACCAAAATCAAAATAATTTTGGAGTCCATACTGACACGATCTCGTGCATTTTAGAAATGAATTAATTTTTTATTTGTTTTTGCAATAGATGGCGTGTTAAACATAACAACTAATGTTTTCCTGCTTGAAAGGGGATTTTTTTTCAACAATGTAAATACTCATTTTAATCCTACTTGAAAAGGGAATTTTTTTTTGACCAAAAATATGCCGATATTTTTTTTCCGGCGAAAAATTGCCGGAAAAACCGCCGGATTTATTTTCCCGCGAGAAAAAGGACCATTTTTGCAACAAAAATAATAGTCGTGGACCAAAATTGCAGAGTTTGAAAGTCGTGGACCAATCTTGCAAGTACCACGATAGTCGTGGGACTAAAAGTGCTAAAAATTCTATTCACGTGGAACAATGTATGATGTTATACAACTCTACGAGTGATGGAAATATACAAATATACAAGAGATAAATACTAGGAGAATGAAGTACACTAGGAGTTTAAATCTAGATCAATCTAAACCATTAAAATTTATTAGAATGATGCACAAGATTTGATTTCACAATCTCATCTAAACATGTGATCTCATATGATCACACACACACACACACACACATGCGCGCACACACATACATACACACACAAGGGATTAAGTGTGAAACTTCTTCCAGGTCAAACATGAGAATTAGTCATAGCCTTTGATCTTATCAAAATCAACAACCCAGAATGAAAAACAATTAAAAAAAATACAGTGACATTATGGTCATTTTGTGTATGGTCGCAACTTAAGGTGCGTTAAAGCTTAAGGTGCGTAAATTCAAAACTTTAGGTACGTGAGTTTATAGCTTAATTAAGGTGCGTACGTTTATAGCGTTAGGTGCGTAAGGTCACAGCTTAAGGTGCGTACGTTTATAGCGTTAGGTGCGTAAGGTCACAGCTTAAGGTGCATAAGTCTAAAACTTAAGGTGCGTAATTTTACAGCTTAAGGTGCATAAGTTTATAGCTTAAGGTGCGTATGTTTAAAATTTAAGGTGCATCAGTTTAATTTTTAAGGAGTGTAAGTTTATAACTTAAGGTGCTTAAGTTTATAGCTTAAAGTGTGTAAGTTTATAGCTTAAAGTGTATAAATTTATAGCTTAAGTTGCGTATGTTTAAAATTTAAGGTGCGTCAATTTCTAGTTTAAGGTGCATTAGTTTAACTCTTAAGGTGCGTATGTTTAAAGCTTAAGATGTATTATTTTCCAACTTAAGGTGCATAAGTTCAAAGTTTAAGGTGCGTCAGTTTGAGACATTTAATTAATCATTTGCATCTATGTTGCCAAGAAGCGTGCTTTTTTTTTTTTTAATTTCCTTTACTGTGCAAACTTAAACACTAAAATCTGCACTCCTCCGAATTTTTCAAGTTTACACATTTAATATTAAAATATTGCCACTTGCAAAAATCTGAATATATATATATATATATATATATATATATATATATATATTTATTTATTTATTTATTTATTTATTGAAGATAATATATAAATTTTTAGACCTAAATAGTTGGTTAAAAAATGCCCCCCCTAGGATGCATGCAATGAGTAGGAGTAGGTAGAGCCAATATCTATGAAAGAGGCAAATTAAAGAAGTTGAAAGGACTGGCTGACTAAAGGTTAACGAATTAAACCCGCCCCGAAAATATATTTATATATTTCTCTAATTTAAAAAGAAAAAATAAAAATGAAGGATAGAAATTTTGAGAATGAAAAAAAGTAAAATTGAAAGAAGCGTAATTTTATTTGTATTTTTGTGAATAGTACTATCAAAGGGATTGGTCCGTCCCATTAGACCCGTGTCAATGCGGGCCTAATTTTTGACGTGTTTTTACAGGTCGGCCCGTTAATCCCGCAAGCTAAGATTCATACACCCTAGCCTGTTCCATGTGGGTTGGCAGGTCCGCGAACCGGCCCGGAAACTCTTGGTTTTGATTTTGCTTTATTTATTATACATTGTGTACACATGAATATATATTTATATTCATGTATAATGTGTTGTGTGTATATATATATATATATATATATATATATATATATAATAAATTAGAAAAATAGGGTTGGCCCGCGGGCAAGCCTACAGCCCATGCGGGTTAGGCCCGCTCCTTCGCGGGCCATTATTTTTGTAGCCCTAACCCGCCCCACCGCAGGGCGGGTGTGGGCCAATCCGTTGGTTTCGGACCACTTTGACAGTACAATTTGTAAGTATAGACAGATTCTGTCACGAGTTGTATTGATTAATTGCTATAAGGGAGAAATAGCAAAAAATGGTATATTGGGTTTAGAACTAATAATGATTAAAAAGTAAAATAAGACAATCTATGTACATGGATCAAGGTGTACAGTGCACTGTGAACTCTAGTGCGCATGTATGTGTTTTATGTTATGAAATTTTGTACTCTAAGAGTATGAATTTCGTACCTAAAATAAATTAGTAATTGTGTTTTATGTTATGAATTTTTGTGTCTTGTGTTGTGAAATTTTGTGTCTATGAACACAAATTTTGTCCCTAAATCAGATTTGAAAATTAAATAAATATATAACATGTGTATGTGTTTCATGTTATGATTTTTTGTGTGTTTTGTGATATAAAATTCTGTACTTTACAAGTATGAGTTCTGTACCTCGTTGTTTTGATCCAGAGTTCACAATGCTATATGGACCCTAGTTTATAACAATAGTTATACTATGGACCCGGATCCACCTTTGCAATGTGAACTCGTGTCCATTTACATACTGAATATTCACAATTTACATATTGAATATTCATTGTTTGAATTGTGAATATTCAGTATGTAAATTGTAAACATTCAATATATTGCGGACTCGGATTCACAAAATAATTTGTCCGTGGATGATATAAATTGCCAAAAACAAGAGGGTGTGCGGTGGAAGCGGAAGGGAAGGTGTTGGTTTTGGATTTGGGGACTACTGTGTAACATTTGACAAAATTGTAACCGCAAAACAACAATATTTGAAGAAAAGAAACCGTGTTTGCTTGATTGCGTACCATAAGCAAAAACAATAGCTTCAACAGTTCAACGTCAGTCGGTGGCTGTCGTTCAATAATATACGCTGCAAATGGGGATTTCTTTAATCATTATATTCTCACTCAAAACCCTGTTTTCTTCAAAAGCCTTGCCTCATCCTCCCATGCCATGCTATTTTATTTTATTTGTCTTTTATCCTTTCCATTTCTCGAGTTCACATTAGAGCATCTTGTGTGAACAAGAGTAATTATTATCCGCTCGAGAGAAGTCGTAATATGTTCATATCATGGTACAAGTTTGATTTTTGTTAACATTTTCTTTGTTGTGTCCATATATTTTACCTTTTTATATAGTTTGTTTGCTATCACACAAGATCGGCTGTGAATTTTATTGGAAAAAATTATAAATTCACAATTACTATCCAATAGTGTGTACTGGGTAAACCTAACCTTTGACAAATTATGCTATGGACGCGGGTCTACCTTACAAAGTGGACCCAAGTCTATGTTTACAATTTTAAACTTTTGTGTTCACAATTTTAGATCTCAATATACAAAATTATA
This sequence comes from Ipomoea triloba, assembly GCF_003576645.1. Classification (NCBI taxonomy): domain Eukaryota; kingdom Viridiplantae; phylum Streptophyta; class Magnoliopsida; order Solanales; family Convolvulaceae; genus Ipomoea; species Ipomoea triloba. The sequence goes on from NC_044927.1 coordinate 21,401,452, forward strand.
TTATTCAATATTAACAAATTCAAAAATTGTGTTATACTGTTAAACATAGAGGTATATTGTGAACATGAAGTTATGAAATTGTGAACTTGGACTCAAATCCATGACATAACAACCGCTTACCTTTTGATCCTAGTTTGCTTTAAAAAAAAACTAATTATTATTCACGGCTTGAATAGTTTGTGTAGAGTGTAGAGCAATTGAAACAGAATTTTGATAATCATATAGGATATAAATGGGCTAAACATTATAATAATTCACATTTAAACTTGATTAATAGTTGAATGCATTTAAATATATACTTTGACTTTTTTCATTTTCATTATGTTGATACGCTAAAACATTTTTGCAATTGAAACTCGACAGTGTCTATGACGGCTAACGAAACCTCAAATAGTGGTTACAGTTCTTAATAACAACAATTCTTATACCTAATTCACCGTATGCATCTGTCTCAATGCAAAATACCAATTTCGCTTACAACACCAATAATAACTTAGAGACGAAAATTGAACATGACAAACACTGAGAGACGAATTCTACAATTATCCTATAACTTGGAAGATAAAAAGTGCCATTTTCCCTTAAAAAAAAATTAAAAAAATCACACAGTGCCCAAAATACTATACTTGTTATCTGTAAAAATTAAAGCACATGCAATTATATCAAATACTCCATTTCTCCTTGACAAAGAAAGGGATAAAACATTCTGTAAAATTTTGCAGTAATGTTTGCTAGCATTACAACTTTAATCTCAATGAAAAATAAACCTATTCCTTACCTCCGAAATGCTATTAAAAAAAAAAAAAGACAATGATGCAGAGGAAGATCACTATTTTGTTCCGTAGCTATATATCCAATTCTCATCCAAAAACAAATCTGCAACAAATGGACTACAGGTGAATAAATCAAGACTTGCCTCATTATGGTTTAATTGGTATATCACTCCCAAACTAGTCTCTCAGCAACAATGTACATCACGGTACAGCTATCTCCTTACCAAGCAAAATTCTTTTCAGCCACTCTTTGAAGTTAGAGAAACTCGCTTTCCCTCCACTGAGAACTTGTCACTGCCTTCAAGCTGGGTAAACAAAGAAAAAAAGGTGGATTGGAGAAGAGCAATAGATAAATAATTACTGATAAATGTTTCAGTAGGCCAAAGGTTTTCCATTTCAGGTTTTCAGCAAATTGTTCTTACCTTGCGTTTTAAATGAGCTATAGCATCTTTTTCAGAGAAGTTCTCAAAAACAGCTGATGATTGCTCATCTATTAGAACTTTGAGTTGCTTCAGTTTCAAGGAATTCCCTGGTGCCTGCAACAAGCAAGATGTCACTGAATTTCTGAATCTATTAATGAACAGCAAACCACACACACTCTTTAATTAGTAAAGCAACATAAGCCTTGGTCTTAGAAATGTACCTGTTTAAGAAGGTGTTTACACAACTTCTTTAATTTCATTTTTGGGTTATCATTCTCGCATGGCTTGTAAATTTCGTCATTTTTTGCTTTCATTGACAAGTTTGAATAAGAGGAATCTTCCCCATCGCTGTCATCAAAAGATGTCTTTTTCCCCTGAAAGAAGCAACCAGCTATCTTTTTGGGCTTGTCCTTGATACCCAAACCTTGTTTTCCAGTTGTGGATTTATCCTGTAATTAGACCAGTTAAAATGAATATGTAATCCATCACTACTCTTAAGGAAATATTATATTGCTAAGACTCCAAATAGTGTTGCACAATGAGAAAATGATTGTTTCAGAGTTACTATAGAAACAACAAATGGAGTTAAATATATCAGTTGCTATTGTGAATGAATTACATTATGCATTCCTCAAAAACAGGCCAAAATAATTCTTCAGTGTAATAAGCTTCTAACATGTAGACATGATTGGCTTGCGAGGATTTCATTTTGGTTGCTTTGAATGAGAGGATAGAAAAAGAATTTAAAAAAAATCAAAGATAATGGAAATGCATACTTGAACACGTTTATAGAGATTTTCTTGATCCTCCTCATGGAACATAGTTCTCTCACTGAAATCTAGCTGATTGTCAGTAGAGGACTTCCTTTTCCGACTCTGAGCTCCAAGAAAACCACCAGATACAAAACCAAATTTATGACCCCACCAATCTGGAGGAACAACTTGCTCAGTGGGACCTATATAAAGAAGGAAATGACTAAATAATAAGAAAAGATAAGTGGGGGTCAGAAACACAGTTCAATGCCATCTCTAGCAAACAATTCTTGCTTAAGGAACTTAGCATTTAAAATTCATGAGCATTTAACAAAGGTACAATTAGTAATACTTGATATGTGGCTGAAGAACACTGCATAGCCTGTTCATAAGATGATTTTAAAGAGAGATAAGCAGATTATGCAAAAGTTAATTACAAGTATGTGATAATAGATTAGTAGTTCATTAGTGGTTGAAGACACAACAGACTTTGGTCATAAAATGATATTCCAGGAAGATAAACAGAAGATACAAAGTGTCTGCATTTATGCACTAATTCACCAGGTTTTTATGATTGCACTGTTCTTTGAGTTGACATATGTAAATCTGTTAGCACATACAAAAACAATCCTTGTTTGAATGAATACTCTCCCACATTTTGTATGCCCTACATACTGTTCATTTACCAAACCAACTTAATTTTTTGTTTGTTTTCTTTCACAATTTCTTATAATTTTCAAATTTATCCTTTTTGTGTTTAATAGTACTTTCAATGCATTCTTTAAATATACAGGTTTTATTCACTATAAATTAAAAATTACAAAAATTTAAATTGTAGACATTTTGAGTCAAGCCTAGTTAATGTCATGCATCCATTTTGGTAGAGGGAGTAATATAACTACCGTGTGTTTCAAGTGTGTAGGTTATCCCACTTCACTTGCAAATTTTGGTTCCTCACAATGGAATACTGGTGTGAAGACCAACATATTATGGGGCCAACCAGGCAACCACTCAAATAGGTCAAGGGTGATGTGCACGGTACAAAACCCATTTTTTTATTAACCCTAAAATGATGTTGAATCATGTCATAAATTTTGAACTACCAGGGTATCATGGGAAATGCATTACCTTATCTTAACCTCTACCTAGTAAAATGTTGGTAGTCCAATGATTAGAGTTTTGGAATTTTTGCCTAACAGAAATGCTGTACAGGAATCAATTCCCATACACTAACCCCATTATGTGTCAAAGCATGCTGCTTCGTCAAATCTTCAAACGAAGTGCGTGCTTAACTGCAATTTTATCAATTGCTGTGCTTTGTTGAACTGGAGTGCTAGGCAGTCGATGAAGTTTGACGAGCATGACTGATCCTGACACCTTGTGCTGATTTATTTTTTTTTAAATGTTCAGTTATCTTTGCTCTAGTTCAATATATAGCACCAAATTGTCATCTGACGTTAATCCTCAAGGGTCCATTAATTATAAATAAAGAAGATCCAGTTTTTAGGTTTTTATATAACCCAATAGCAGAAAGTGTTCTATATCTACAAAATACTCTTTCCTTAACTTATTCAGTTATCTTCCTTGTCTTGAAATTGTCCTCAAAAGAGTCATTCTAATAGTCTTGAGTTTGTTGGTTGCACTATAGCTATACTCAATCTAGTTTCATTACAATCAATTCTAATAGAGCAATCTTGTAAAACACCTTGTGCTCAAGGTGCTAATTGAGTTGTAGAAAGGCTATAATGTTAGTGAAGGGAATACCTTCAAAGAAGGGTTATTTGCTGAAGCTGGTTGCAACCTTGAAGCCCTTAAACTACTAGTAGATTCAACAATTAGAAGGGATATGTCCTTAGGTAGCGAAGTAGGCTTAGTCAAACCACTGTACGTTCCCCTATTCCTATTCCTTCCCTTTATTTACATTTTGTTCTTTATCTATTTACTCACTCTATCTACACAATTTCTTTTGTTGCTGCTCAAATTTTAATATTCCATCATCTTTTCACAATCTATAGATATTCTAATTCACCACCCTCTTTGGATATCTTTGGACCCACAATATGGAACCACGAATAAAGAAGGATGTAAAAAAATCAAAACATCCATTACCACTCCTTGCTAGAGTAAAGTACTAAAGTGGTAAGCAATTGGAATGCAACTATTAGCACCAGAGTCATAATTCATTTGATAGCAATAGTACTGCAAGATCCATATATACCAGAGCCTTAAAGCTAAAAGTATGAAAATCAAGAACTTGCCTTCAGCATCAGGAACTATCTGGATTTCAGGTGCCTCCACTACCTCTGTCACATCCTCAACATCATTTGCTGGTGCAGACTTTGTCTTCTTGACCTACAAAATTTAAGAGTATACAAATTAGCATTGCAGTAAATGATCCAAGAAAAAAACAAGGACATGCATATAACTCAGAATGCAAAATAATAATGTTCTAAATATGTACTCCATATTAGGAAAAGATAAAAATTGAATGGAGAAGGAAACAAAGATGGGACTGACAAGAATTCCTTCAAGATCATGAGAAGAATATGAGTGGACAAGCTTCCCCCTTTCTCTTTTCTTATATCTGGAAGACAGAATAATAAACTATGGGCATCAAATAATAATCATTTCTAGGAGTTTGCAAATTCTGGAGCTCAAAGAGTAACTTCATTTACCTTCCTTGTGGACGAGTGACTTTAGCAACTGCTTCTTCATTGCTTGGAGAATTCTTTGTCTTTGTGTCCACTTGCATTTCATCCTTACCATTTACTGTTAAAAGGAAATAGAGACAAGTTATGCATAATGTTATACACTAGATAAATCAAAATATCCTTTCACTTTAACATACCTTCTTCATTCTTGGACTCCGTGGCTTGCTGCAAAATAATTAATAAGAGACATTAACTACATAAGAAGAACTGAGAATGGATTTCAGTAATGAATTATCAAAACCATGAAAGCCAAGATACCACTTTCAGTCTTTTGAGGATGCTATCAAACTGAGTTGTATCAAATGCCCAGTTGTTAGGCTGTTCTGTTCCGATACCTTTACATGTCTCAAAAATGAAAAGAGTCAAAAAGAATTACTACTCACAACAAAATTTATTTCTAAGTTCAACAGCAGGAACAGCTTATTGTTAGCAACATTAAAGTAAAAGAAAATACTCAGTAGGAAAAAAAAAAAAAAAGGACTAAGAAGAGAACCTGCAGTATCTTGTTTGTTTTTAACTCTGACATGTCCTTTGATACCTTGCTTGTCTTTTCCTAGCCCTTCTCCTTCTTCCCACCCCTATCGCATGCATTTGGATGTTAGACATATTCATAATGCCAAACTTATTTGCTAAGTTGTCACATTTATGTAAGCTTAAGCTCAAGCATGTAGATATTGAGAGCACAAGGAAATCATTTAAAATTCAATAAACAAAGAAGACCTAAAGGAGATTGATCATATGACTCATTTCCTCTAATGCATATAAATATAGACACACTTGTGATACTACAAAGCTTCTGCAATTTCTGTTTTCCTAAATGTACACCACTCAAAGACATAGTTGAGCAGATATGTGTCATTTGCACAGACCCGGATGTTGTTTCCTTGACACATAAATATCCAAAAGGACGAATAAAAAGAAAGAAAAGCAGAAAATTTCAAAGAAATTGCTGATCAAATTATATGTATCCAAACAACATAACTTTCTCTATACACGGAAACGGTAAAATACCAAAATTTGAAGTGAAACAATCGAATTAAACCAAAAATTTCAATCCTTTAGCTCCTGCAGTAGCATTCAGGACACCGAAATAAACAAATATATGTGTAAGTGAACTGTTGATCCCGCACGTGTAGGCGTTACAGAGATAGAGAGAGAGAGAACTAACCATTTGTTTCATGAGGCGGAAGGCGGCCGAATCTCTGGCTATGCCGACATATTTAACAGGAGCTTCAGGTGCAGCCATGATGAAGACAATCTGGTAATCTGAAAATTGGCACCTAACGCCTCTCCTTCTCTATCTCTCTCTCTCCCTCCTTGAAAATACAAAAGTGAGAGAGGAAGAATGGCGTCGGAGGGCGGCGAAAAGAGAGAAAGCTTAGGCGCAGCATGCAACTGAAAAATAAAAACCTAAAACCTTCGGTGAACCAACCAGGCGCGTATCCGCCACGTGTTGCAGTTCCTACTTCCTAGTTTTTGGGTGGATCTAATGTGGCTGGAGAAGGAGGCCCAAATGTGTGGGCTTTGAACCGACGTTCAGAACTATCAGAAGCCCAATTATCCAATCATTTTTTTGCAAAGAGGTAATAATATTAATTTTAAGTCCGAAGACAAAGCATTACCAATTATTAGAGGAGTAATCATGAACTACTCTGAACAATCATTTCAAATATTGCAAATTATATCATCGATCCAAAACAACATCGTTTTTCTTAAAAGTTTTATTTTTTCTTCATTTCACCTATATGTTTAGAAATTTAAAATTTAATATTTAGAAACTATATATTATATGTTCATAAATTTAAATTTTAATATTCAAAAAATTAGTATGTTTAGAAACTCAGTTTAAGAGCAACCTTAATAGTGAGGGTTTTGAACTTTTTGAGTTAGTTTTTGTCATAGTCATGTAAGAAAGAGATGATAGAGGGAAGAGGAAAAAAAAAAGAGATATAAAAGCCTGACATGAAAAGATTTTTTAAAAAATAAAAAATAAGGTCATTTATACACCCAGCTAGTGCGTGCTAAGCGCAAAACGCGCACCTACTATTAGTTTTTTCTTAAATTCTTTTTAATGTGAGATCATTAAAAATCAACTTTGCATTAGAAAAATGCTCCTAAAAATTTCCCTCTCCATTTGTTCAAAAACATTATTCAAATCTTTTTCTTCTGAAAAAACTTCCAAAAACTACAAATGTAGTTACTCAATACTCATTAATGACATCTCAATAATCAGGATAGCTGAAACGTTGAGATCAGGGTGGACTTGGTCCACGATATTCTGCCACGTGTCTTGGGAAACTTCCAAAATACAGAACCTCGCATCCGCAGCCAATGAGCCAATGTTCCCATTGAGGCATTGATGGATTTGATGCCATAAGAAGGAAATTATTTAAATTTTTAAATGAGTATTCAGAAAATAAGAGTACGGAGTCACTGTGAGCTGATAGTCGAAGCGTTTTCTCGGACAGAAGTAGATGGCTATTGCAACGTCGTCGTTTCACTGGTCGGCTCTGCTGCCCAGAAAGAGCTATTCGGAACGGCAAAGCTCTCTCACCGGAATCCATGGACAGTCTATTTCGTTTAAGCCGCACGCGCCGTCGCTCGTGTTGTCTCCCAAGACCTCGCCCGCGGTGGTGCTCGCTTCCACTACCGCCGGCGCTTTGGAAACTGAACCTCGAATAAGCGCCGCTACTCCGTCAAAGTCGCTACCCTTCAGAGTGGGGCATGGCTTCGATCTCCACCGTTTGGAGCCGGGATATCCTCTTATTGTTGGCGGAATAACCATTCCTCACGATAGAGGCTGTGAAGCTCACTCCGACGGTGAATATGTTCTATATACTTAACGAATTTAATTTGTAATTGGTCCGAAATTAATTTTTTTGCGGTTGAAGTAAACATTTCGCCCTAATTTTGATAGGTGATGTGCTGCTTCATTGTATTGTTGATGCAATTTTGGGTGCTTTGGGGCTTCCGGACATCGGTCAGATTTTTCCAGACAACGATCCCAAATGGAAAGGCGCCGCGTCGTCGGTTTTCATCAAAGAAGCTGTAAGATTTTAATTCACGATTGTAACTCAATTTATTATGATTGTTTATTACATTTGAATTCCTGCTGCTTAGACTTATTATAGCGCACATGTTTGAGTAGAGCTCACTTGTAAATCCTATTGAACTTGTTAATCATTCTTCATACTATAATCATTTTCTGCATGTCCTGAAATAGATGTGGATCTCCTGAGCTTAGTCCACCGATAGAATGCAAGAACATTGATCACCTAATCTTTAGGTTCTCGATGCAGTTTTCTGGAGTTCTTTCATTCCTTTGATTTTATGGGAAAGTAAGGCAGCAATTAAGTGAAACTTGTCTTGTGACCCTAGCCGAGATGACCAGTTAAAGTCAAGAAGGCCAATAGACAGCTCCACACGAAGTCAAACGTGGAACCTTGTGGTTATCAAACCAATTGTTTTGACTAGTTTTGCTAGGGTTGTCCCAAGATTTCTTTCATTCATGATTCCTGCTTTCTCGAAGCATTAATTTTGGGTCTTCAACGGTTAGGTTTTAGTCATTTTAGTCCTTAATTTGTGTTAATTTTGGGCCTTCAATGGTTAGGTTTTAGTCGTTTTAGTCCCTAATTATCATGGCTGAGCAAATCTTACCCTAATTATTCCAAATTTGTTGGGATTTTGGCCATTTTGCCAATTGTTCAAAGAAACTCTGTTAGGGCTGAGAAAGCATGTGTTGCATGTTAAAATAATATGGGGTTTCTTAAAATTGTGGTGATGCACATGCTTTCTCATTTCTAATGGAGTTTTTTTTCAAACCATTAGCAGAAAGACCAAAAGTGCAACAGTTTGAAATAATTAAGATGGCATTTGTTTGCCTATGATAAGCAGGGATAAAACAAATACACACTAGCAATCTAAGAGTTTTTGAAGGAAGCAATCTAAGAGTTAAAATCACACTTTTCCTGTCTATAAAAGATGATAGAATAGGGTAAGAAGCCAGTATACTCTGTTGATAGATTGTTTAAGTTTAGCCCAAGGGTGATGGGAGAAAGCCATTCCAACATACTGTTGAGAGGGTAAAACTGCCTGGAAGTAATTAAAATTTTAAAGGAGCCGCCTGCCAGAATAAAATATCTGTTTCAGCCTTTCGGGACAATGTTATATACAGAATTTGCACCATCCTGTATACCAAAAAGACACAAGATGTTCAAGCATGAGCTTTTGAATCAGCTTTGTATGGAAAATCATTAATGCAATCTTTGTATGAGTGGGGCCAGGTGCGGACAAGGCTTCAGGTGCAAACGTGCGGATGCACCGTCAAACAATTATCAATCCGTACACTACCTGATTCTCATTGATTGTCAATTCTGGTGCATTTGGAAATGCTTGACGGTACATTTTAGAAATGCTTGGCTTGATTCTCATTGATTATCAACTCTGGCGCATTTGGAAATGCTTGACGTTGCATATCAAACGTTGATAATCAGGTAGTGCCGATGCATTTGGAAATGCTTTACCGTGCATTCGCACATTCGAACCTGAAGCCTTGTCCACACCAAAATCCAACCCATATATATATATATATCAAAACTAGAATGGTTAAAGAGCTTTGTGTATTGAGTTGTAGTTTTTTTTCTCAATTGTTTTCATCATGATAATCTGGAATATGATCTAATGTCTTCATGTAATGGGCCTTTGATCAGGTACGGCTGATGCACGAGGCTGGTTACGAACTTGGAAACTTAGATGCAACTTTGATCCTCCAAAAACCAAAGGTAAGCCCTCACAAGGAAGCAATTAGATCCAATTTATGTGAGCTGCTTGGTGCAGACCCCTCGGTCGTAAACCTGAAAGCAAAAACTCATGAGAAAGTAGACAGCCTAGGGGAGAATAGGAGCATTGCAGCCCACACAGTTGTTCTTCTAATGAGGAAGTAGCAGTTGTTCTTCTATTGGTATTCAGAACTTAAAGGAAACATATTGCTTCGACCTATATTTGGTAACCTAATGGATGCATGTCTGGTTGTTGTACAAGTCCTAGGGTATTGGTTCCGCCAACTTTGATTAAAACTGAATTAATTAATTGAATCGAAAAAGTTCAGTTAATTGGTTTGTTTCGATTCGTACATGTTTAAGAATTGGTTAGTTTCGATCCATACATTTTTAAGAATTTTGATTATTGGTTAATTTAGTTCAATTATTCAAATTAAATTTAGACCTTTAGTATGCATATATGTAAATAAATAAATACACACACACTGCACGCTTGTTAATGCCCTGTTTTCTTTTAAAAATACTAAATTATTTCAATTGAATTAATTTAGCCAAAGAAAAATACTTGTTCACTTAAAAGTAAAAAAAAATTAACATATTTTGGTTTTGTTAATGATTTAAATACTTAAAATTTTACTTAATTTAGTTAAACCAAAGTTTAAGTACTGATTAATCAAATTAACTGATTGCATAACCATATATTAACTTATTATACAATTATTACTATTTTTAATAGAAAAGGGACGTATTCAACTTTATCTAAAAGTGCAAATGTGTGACTAAACCTTTGAATTTTAAAAATGTGCAATCAAACACTTGGACTTGTCATTTTGGGACATCTAAACTTAATAGTAGGTTATTTACCTAGAATAATCGGTTACTAGAGTTTCTTTCATAATTGAACGATCACCGGTTGCTATTGCCATTGAAGATCGGTCGGTCATCTTTTCCGTGAAAAGGCAACTAGGCAACTAGTTCGGTTGTCTTCTCCACTAGACAAAACGATCATCGCCTTTGTCGGCCCCCTGGGGGGGGGGTGTGTGATTTAGTTTAGTGGCTATAACAGTAATGGTTAGGGATCAAACCTACGACTTTCTGCATAGGAAGCAAACGCTCTATCCACTGAGCTACAAACGCCTTGTGTTTAATAAATTTTAGTATATAATATATAACTGAAACCATTTATTTCATTACACTTCCATAACATATTTCATCAAATTAATACAATGTGGAAATAACACTGCGGAAGAACAATTAAACATTGCAAAAATTTTGTCAATTAAAAATGGGTTAATGGCTCTTTTTTCTGGTTTTAATGGTTTCCAAGTTCAGTGGCTCGTGAGCCCCCTCACTCTGTCGCTGGTGAGACTCGCTCCATGATCTTTTCTTCCAAACTTCACCCTTATGATCAGTTGAGTTGTCTATACGGGCTTGCTTAATTATCTCTATTATCACTTATGACTTACCTATATACACCTCCATCAATTCTTACCTACCTACACTATAACATTTTTTGCTTATATATATACTTTGCTATTACCTACTCATATAATCATTTCTTACCACTGTCTATATCACTACCCCACCTACCCATAGTATATTTTCGCATACATACTCCACTCATATTCTTTCAAGACCTTATGTCTTGCCATTAAGTTTTATTTTCTTTAATATTAACTAGTTTAATATATCATTTTCTTAAAAGATGGGTCTCCCTGTTGGCCATGAAGTATACCTGAATTCTGTATTTCTGTGTTTTTTTATTTGACCAACCAACCATAATTAATATATGGTGGAATTCTAACTTTTACTAACGCGTTGGCATATAGCATATAGGTTTGACAAGTGAAAAGGAAACACGAAATAAGTGCATCCCAACCCCAAGCTTAGTTCATTTGACGCTACTCTCTGATCTAATCTTGATTATATATAATTTAAGCGAGAACAAGTCAGAAGTCACTATTTAGAAGTAATAATTAATCTCATATACAATTTAAGGTAATCAATGTCTAAAGTTTTACATAAACGTTGTGTCATTTTCGTAATTATTACGGTGCATTTAGAATTGTTTGATAGTGCATTTTGAATAACTTGACAGTGCATTCAATATCTATAATAGGGTGCACTTTTAAGGATTCGTGATACATTAACATTTTCCAATTAATCGTAATACTTACGGAAATATTACTGTATTTTTTCATTTTTTTTCTCATTTTCAATTGTTAATCATTCTAAATGAATAAATAAGATTAATTCACATTTTTCAACATTGGACTTATTCTCAAACGACCATTCCTCCTCCCCCCCCCCCTCTCTCTCTCTATATATATATATATATGATTCTCCAATAAAAAGTGATGACAGATCACAATTGTTCATTATGATTCATTAATGGTTGCGAATTTTAGTTAAAAAAATAAAGTTAATTTTATAAGCATTACAAACTTTCAAATTTGTAATAAATAAGATTAATCCGCACATTTTCCTCTTATTTTTTAGCTGCTCTCAATCATTTATGGATCAAAATAGATGGTTTTTTTAACTGAGAGCATGTTCACATATTAACATTCTCCAATATATACTGCTACTATAATATACTTAAGTAGAATATATAGAATATGATATATATCAAAAGGTCAACTAATTCCTTGATATATTATTGTATGTTACATGCATGACTATGAGGAAAGCAATGACGCCAGGCCGCCAGCTCATTCATCATATTAATAATTTCTTAAATTAATATTAATGGAAATAGTTAGGCCCGAGCTAAGTGCGACACTACAGTTGAATAATTACGCTTTAATTAATCTTCTCAATTTTAAGGACCGTTAGTATGGAACAAAAATAAATGCTCAATATATTTTCAAGACATAAAAATTAGGCAAAATAAATTTTAAAATACAAAATAGAATATTTTAATGTACTAATAGAGTTAATAAGATTTTGATTAATAAGATTGATATACAATTTTTTTTTTTTTGAAATATACAATTTTTTTTTTGAAATATACAATTTTTTTTCAATCTACTTTAGTTCTGAATTTTGTAGGAAATATATAAATTGTTATAACTATAAAGTTAAATTAGCTTATTGTTTTTGCACAGTTATATTTTATGATTAATAAGATTGGGTACAAAAAGAATATTTTCGAAAATAGTAGGATATTTTATCTCAAAATATAGAACTTTATATATATATATATATATATATATATATATATATTATTTCTCTAATTTGAATTATAATAGCTAAACGCACAAACAATTTAAAAAAGTAAGCAAAGTTTCTTGTGTGTAGTAAACAATTTAAATTAGCTTCTTCAATGCTTTTTTCATCACTCACCAATAGTAGTGTGGAAACAATTTCTCAAAGTGGGGGGAAGGGGGTTGGGTTCTTTGTGCATGCGTAGTAAGCAAAGGTCTACGTACCCTCTATTGGTTCAATTGAGTTACCATGATTTATAACTTCCAGATGCTTTGTCGGGCCGAGACGTAAGGGCTCTTGAGCTTGAGGATTCAACATTTTGGGAAGAATTTAAAAAAGTAAATAAAATATTAATTAAAATAAAACTTAACTAGAGTATTAATGAGGGTAAGGATAATATATGTAAAAAAAAAAAAGTTAGAAAAAGTATAACCATTAAAATGTTAAATAAAAGTGAAAGTTGAACAGTATATTTTCACCGTCCAACTCATTTAAATCACGTACATATTTGAAAATATTAATTTCATTGTTTAATTAGGATGTAAAAAATAAATTATTATGAATAATCTATACTATTAATAAAAACAATATCCTCAGTTTTAATTTCCTGCCCAAAACAGACCTATAATATTATGGTTTGCGTATTGTAAAATATGGTAATACAATTCCTATCCCTAATACAATTGTAAATTAAAATAGAATTCGTAATAAAATATATTCTTCCCTACGTTCCTATTCGTAATACAATTCTAGACTAGAATTACTAAGGGTAATAATTCAGTATATATATTTCTCTGCAATGCAATCTATACTCTATACTATTAATAAATCTATACTATTAATAAAAACAATATCCTCAGTTTTAACTTCCCGCCCAAAACAGACCTATAATATTATGGTTTGCGTAATATTGTAAAATATGGTAATACAATTCCTATCCCTAATACAATTGTAAATTAAAATAGAATTCCTAATAAAATATATTCTTCCCTACGTTCCTATTCGTAATACAATTCTAAACTAGAATTACTAATGGTAATAATTCAGTATATATATTTCTCTGCAATGCAATGTATACTATTAATAAAAACAATATCCTCAGTTTTAACTTCCCGTCCAAAACAGACCTATAATATTATGGTTTGCGTAATATTGTAAAATATGGTAATACAATTCCTATCCCTAATATAATTGTAAATTAATATAGAATTCCTAATAAAATATATATTCTTTCCTACGTTCCTATTCGTAATACAATTCTAGACTAGAATTACTAATGGTAATAATTCAGTATATATATTTATCTGCAATGCAATCTATACTATTAATAAAAACAATATCCTCAGTTTTAACTTCCCGCCCAAAACAGACCTATAATATTATGGTATGGTTTGCGTAATATTGTAAAATATGGTAATACAATTCCTATCCCTAATACAATTGTAAATTAAAATAGAATTCCTAATAAAATATATATTCTTTCCTACGTTCCTATTCGTAATACAATTCTAGACAAGAATTACTAAAGGTAATAATTCAGTATATATATTTCTCTGCAATGCAATCTATACTATTAATAAAAACAATATCCTCAGTTTTAACTTCCCGCCCAAAATAGACCGATAGTATTATGGTATGGTTTGCGTAATGTTGTAAAAAATATGAAAATTTGGCATAATTCAACCCGCAAGGCCAACCAATTTTCTGAACAACATTCGTCCATGCAGGTGTCGGCGCACGAGTCAAGCCTTTTTAAGTTCATTTTGGGATTTCATTTGCACCCCCTACGCATGAGAGAGAGCCTCTATGCTATACAATTCAATAAGCCTTAGAAAAAACTCTTGTATAAGTTGTGGTGCAAACCACTTTTCAAACCAATGTGGGACAAAAGTTATTTGAAAGGTTTTTCTCTATATTTTTCTAACTCAAATGGGACAACTTTGAGAACCAATTTCTCATTCACCCATTATCAGTTTTGAGCGTACAATATATCAATCTTTTCGTCTAACTACGAAGAAAGTGGACCCCACATATATTTGTACCACAATATTGCCAGTAAAATGCCATTTTATGCTAATTTTTTTCCAACAGTTATTTGTCCAGAGAATATCAACGTGTTGAAGGAAGAAGATGATATATAGTGAAGGGCAATATCATTTTCACTATATATCATCTTCTTCCTCCAACACAACGCTCTACGATCAACCAACAATTACTCAACTGATTATCCCATTACTCCCATGTAAATTTTTTCTCTAATATAGTTATACTTACTGAATATCAAAATATAAGTGTACCTCAAGATCTTGCAATAACTAACCGACAAGTAATTAAATTAATGAATATGATGCAATAATGTAAATTATCTACCTATTGCATTTATACACTTATTTTAGAACACTGAATTTTTGTGATATTTGTTGCATGCAAGGAAGACTCATACTATAATTGCATTTATACACTTATTCATACTCATATTCGATGTTATAATTTATAATTTTATATAATTGTATATCGATTCAAATATTTCTTAAAATATTATAACAAATTCATTCCGTGCAACGCACGGGTGAAAATACTAGTTTGTATAAAGACTTAAAATATCTCCACATAATAAAAATATGTATGAATAATATAAAAAAAATCAGATTATATAATTTCTCCAAAAGTTAAATAAAAAAAATACTATAAAAGAATTTATTTTTCTTAATTTTGAAAAACTTATTTTCATTAAATACATTCTCCCAACAACCATATGTGTGTGTGTGTGTGTGTATATATATATATATATATATATATATATATATATATACACGAGCATTTGATCTTGAATAAATTAGGAATTACAAAGTTTAGTTGAATATTGTGATCTTTTTATGAGTTTTGTTGAAGATCATGTATTAAATTTAGCCATATCTTTCCGTGCATATTGTTATGTCTTTCAAAACTGTGTCTTCTAGTGCATATTGTTATAGATCGTATGCGGTGAATGTGCGTGAAAATAATATATATTCAAATTTGAAGAAAAAATCTTCTAAAAAGAATATTTTCATGTAAACCAAATTAAATCCGGCATAAAATTGCATATAGTTTTGGTGTGAGGAGTGTGTTTGATATGGTGTTGAAATTGGTTGCAGTCAATCTTGGAAAACAAAGCAAGAGGTACGTATAGGGCGGGGACGTAATCATGAAATGCTGAGACGAATTTAATTAAGGCTGTCGTCCATGCATGCCACGCGTCGCTACGACCTAAGTCTGGTAAAAGTCGTCCTTGGTGATTTTAATGCATAAAACCATATTCATGCATGCACTTCTATATATTCATAAATTCAATAGTCAATACTCATACGTCAAAGATATGCTTCGAAAGTGGAAAGACGTAGAGGAAATTAAGGCTGCCGAGGGGGAAGAGTTGAGCCGTTGAGGACTACTTGGCCGGCACAAATTATAACGTGACTATTACACTGCGTTCATGGACGGAGTAAGTTTTTTCTTTTTTGTTTTTTTATTTTTTTTTTATTTTTTTAAGAATAAATTTCCCTTTTAGCCATCGAATATTGTATTATTATATTTATGTTAATACTTAATTTATTTCTCAATTATATTGATTTTGCTCAATTTGGTCTTAAATCGTTTTTATGCTTAATTAGGTTTATGACTTCGATGGTTTTACCTCATTGAGTTCTATCTTAAGATAGTTTGGTAATTTCACCTCTATTAATACCAATTTAGTCCTCGACTATAGTAATTTTACTTAAATTAGTCTTCGAGTATTGTTGTTTTATCCAATTTAGTCATTGATTATAATAACCAATGACTTAATTAGGTAAAATCATCAAAGTCGATGACCTAATTAACCACAAAAAGCCGTTTATGACTAAATCAAGAAAAACCATTATAGTTGAGGACTAAATTGAGTATTAACTCTATTATATTTAATCATACATTTTCGATTCTGTAGCATTACGTCATTGTTTAATTTTTCACTTGTTTGTCACAATTAGTTATCTTTCTAAAATTTTCTTATTCCATCATTTAATAAATAGAGTTAACATGTAATTTAAGCATTCAATTAAAAGAGTTTACAAGAGAGGAAGAAAAATTGTGTGTTGGGACAAGATGTCTGAATAATTAAATTAAATTAAATGTTACTCATTTGTATAAATGATGAAATGACAAAAATTTAAATATACTAGTATTTTCACCCGTGCGTTGCACGGAATGAATTTGTTATAATATTTTAAGAAATATTTGAATTGATATATAATTATATAAACTATAACATCGAATATGAGTATGAATAAGTGTATAAATGCAATTATAGTATGAGTCTTCCTTGTATGCAACAAATATCACAAAAATTCAGTGTTCTAAAATAAGTATATAAATGCAATAGGTAGATAATTTACATTATTGCATCATATTCATTAATTTAATTACTTGTCGGTTAGTTATTGCAAGATCTTGAGGTACACTTATATTTTGATATTCAGTAAGTATAACTATATTAGAGAAAAAATTTACATGGGAGTAATGGGATAATCAGTTGAGTAATTGTTGGTTGATCGTAGAGCGTTGTGTTGGAGGAAGAAGATGATATATAGTGAAAATGATATTGCCCTTCACTATATATCATCTTCTTCCTTCAACACGTTGATATTCTCTGGACAAATAACTGTTGGAAAAAAATTAGCATAAAATGGCATTTTACTGGCAATATTGTGGTACAAATATATGTGGGGTCCACTTTCGATTTGGGTCGGGTCAAAGTGGATTCGTGTTCTTCGTAGTTAGACGAAAAGATTGATATATTGTACACTCAAAATTGATAATGGGTGAATGAGAAATTGGTTCTCAAAGTTGATCCATTTGAGTTAGAAAAATATAGAAAAAAACCTTTCAAGTAACTTTTGTCCCACATTGGTTTGAGAAGTGGTTTGCACCACTACTTATACAAGAGTTTTTCTAAGGCTTATTGAATTGTATAGCATAGAGGCTCTCTCTCGCACGCAAGGGGGGAGGGGGTGCAAATGAAATCCCAAAATGAACTTAAACAGGCTTGACTCGTGAGCCGACACCTGCATGCACGAATGTCGTTCAGAAAATTGGTTGGCCTTGCGGGTTGAATTATGCCAAATTTTCATATTTTGTACAATATTAAGCACCATACCATAATACAAGTTAAAACTGAGGATATTGTTTTTATTAATAGTATAGATTGCATTGCAGAGAAATATATATACTTGATATCGCAAAATACGGGCACCAAGGAAAACCGAAAAACACGATCTTTTATTAGCTCAAGGATCCAAACCCGGTTACAAGTCAAAAATGTTGGTCCCAAGGGGATGGGGTACAAGTCTAGAGGGGGGGGGGGTGAATAGACTTGTATAAGATTTTGCAAATCTTTTCGACCTCTCGTGTGTATTGAACTTAGGATGTTTAGGTTCGATACCTCACGAGGTGAAGACAAAGTTTTATGCGCAGCGGAAATGTTATCCCCTTTTTGTTAGCACGAGTTTGGGTTAGTTCGAGAGGTGTGATTATATGCAGTGCAATCGAGAAGTTAGCGAGAGATAAAAACAGAAAGTAAATGCAAGAGAGATTTTTAAGTGGTTCGGCCAACCCGCCTACTTCCACTCTTCTTCCAGAAACTCCCTGGAAGGATTGCACTAAAAACTTCCCTTTCTAGTACAATATCGAGCGCTTGAGCTTTGATCACGAAGCCCGCCTCAAGCCTCAGGTTTTTCGCCCCGCTTCCAGTTACTCCACCTCTCGAGCACTTGACCTTTGATCACCAAGCCCGCGTCAAGCCTCAGGTTTCTTTCGCTCGGACAGCAGCCAGGATACTCCACCTCCCTTGCTTAATCCAAAGCAAGACGTTGTTGATAGTCACAGTTGAATGTAACAATCTCCAATCTGACCACAAGCTATCGTTGAATCAACTTTGATGTAGAGCAGCTTTGGTCACCTTCTGGATGTATGACAGGTTATCTTTGTACCTCTCTTCGAACACTAAGATGTGTTCTCTCGCTGTATTGAATATCAGGATGATATTCCAAGTTAAGCACTTTGCACTGGAACGTTTTTATCAGACACCTCTTGTTAACCTCTTGACCTCTTTCACAACACCCTTTTTCTTCTGTGTCTTTACGTCCTTATATATGAGAGTAGAAGAATAGTTCCGTTGGAGGGAAAACTATTCCGTTTGAAATTGGTCTCCCACGCCGAACATGGGTCTTTGCACAATTTCAGCATTTTTCATGGAGTAGTGGTCTTGTAACTTGAGCCTTTTGTTTTGTAGTGAATATTCCATATTCCACTTTCTTGAGTTCATGCTTCACTTGCTTCTTTTGGATAAAGTTACTCTTTTTATGTTCCCATCATCCCTTGTTTGGGGAATCTGACCACTTCAGGATTGGTGCACTTCTTGACCGTTTGTGGTGGAGGTCTGACGTGTCATCCACTTCCGTCCATTTTGAAACCTCCCGCTCAGCACCTCTTCAATATTTTATCTCCATGATATTCTTCTTCTCCAAGCTTAGAGTATTTTATCTGCACATGTTGACTAACATTCAGCCTCTTGGAGAAGTGCCGGTTTATCGAGACCATAAAAGATGTCTCGACCACTTGATGTTTCAATCCCATGTATCGAGAGGTCTATCTCTCGAATATTCTTTACGTCTCGAACTCGATAGGTATATCGAGAGGTCCTTACCTCTCGAACTTGGCTTGTGTCTCGAGACTTAGTTGATGTCTCGTAGACCCTTATTCCTCCTAGAGTTGTCTCGTGCCTGCTTCTGATCTATCTGTTTGCTTACAACACGAAAACTTCTAAGTTGTTCAAACAAGTTTACCTTAAGCTTAAATATTTCCCGAGTTGAGCTCAAATTACCCGGTTGTATTTTCGCTCTTAGTTTACTTATCGAATTTACATTGTTTTGCCTATGAATCGAGACTTGGGGATTCTTACTTAACAGTTGGTATCATCAAAACCTATTACATGATGTTCCTAACAATTTCCCCCTTTTTGATGATGCCAACACTTATACTTACTTATATGGCTGATTTGAAAAAGAAAAAACATTGATTTTATTTTCAGCGCATATGGTAAGTTTGACAACAATTCTACTAAACATGAATAAGTAAACTCACGCAACACCCCCAAGAGAAGATATATGTATTAAGATTAAGGGAATGTTTACATAACAGAGTTTAGTGGAAAAGATTCAAAGAAGTAAGACCAAGAACAACATAAGTATCAATACATTGAAATAAGATGGAGTTTGGACCACGAGAGCTTACTTCTTGTTGCCTTTCCTTTTCTTGTTAATGGCTTCTCGTGTCTTGATGGGGTCTTTCGGATTTACCAGGCTTAAGTATTCATCTGTGACATCTAGATGCCTGTAGTTCCTGTAGGCTTCCCCCACGAACTCACCATCAATTACTCCATCTTTCCACCAAGCAATACATTCTTCTGGAGACATGTTGCTGTGTGTTGATATTCCAGTTATTTTCAGAAGCTTGAATATCTCCAGAGTCAGAATTTGTTCAGTGTCTTCTCTGTTCCCAAACTTAAAGTTTGTCATGAGAAGATCTATCTTCCTTTCTTCTTCTGACTGTCGTTCTTGTCTTTTTCTTCTTCTTTCTCTGTCCTCTTCTCTCCTTCTCTCCATTTCCAGTGTACGCTGGACCCTTAGGTTTTCTGCCTGTTTGGCATCCTCCACTGCTTTGCTCATGATTCTTGGTATTTTTGGAGGTGGTCCAGCTGGTTCACTTGCTGCCCTTTTCTTGCCCGTTGTATCCCCCTTCTTTTTCTCTTTATTTTCCCCCTTGTTGGCATCATCAGTACGGGAGAGGAGGGTGGACATACCTTCGAAAATAGCTTGAAGTTGGGAAGGGACTTGGTTCGACAGGTCATCGAGTATGGCCTTCATCACATCCTGTCGAAGTTCACTGGAATATTGGAAGGCTCGCAGCTCTGCTCGCATCTCGGCTAATTCAGCCCTCGCACTTGCAGCCTCTGCTCGAGCTACAGCGGCTTCATCAGTGGCTTTCCGTGCTGCATCCTCAGCCCATATCGCCTGTTCGAGAAGTTCGGCATGACGGCCTTGGGATTCACTTGTGCCATCAGCAGGCATTGCAGCATTGCGGACCACAGCGAGTATTCTTTCGAGCTGAGCCATCTTTCGTTGGAGGGGACTTGGGTGCTTCCAGATTTCCACCCATGACTTGCAATTGCGAGTCCACCTCTCGACTGACTTCCTGAGGTTCAGCAGGGACGTACCTTTCGTTGGAGGGGACTTGGGTGCTTCCAGATTTCCACCCATGACTTGCAATTGCGAGTCCACCTCTCGACTGACTTCCTGAGGTTCAGCAGGGACACTGGGATCAGAGCTCGAAGGTAGCTCCATATCAGGTGCTTCCCGGTTTCCACCTGAGGGATGGATCACTTCTTGCTCTTCACCTCTCGAACCTGGAGCCTCAGCTTCAGCTGCTGGTAAGGTAGGATTGGCCAAGGTGGGAGTCTCTGCATCAGATGCTTCCCGGTTTCCATCTGATTGAGGTTCCCCCTCAACACTACCTCTCGAACCAGTGCTGGGAACGTGATCATCTACTGGAGGAGTTGATTCATCGGCAGGTGCTTCCCGGTTTCCACCTTCTTGAACCTCAACTCTCGAACCAGCAGGGTTCTCCTCATTCTGCTCTTGTTGCTCACTTGTTTGCACTTCAGTATGCTCTGGTGAGTCTGGAATATCTATTATCTCAGGAGCAACTGGTGCACTCCACCTTTCCCTATTAACCATATCGATGGGAAAGCCTGGGAGTTGGAGCAACAAAATTTCACCCTCTCGAACTGTCTGAGCTTCATCTGTTGCATTCGAGGGTGTGGACTCAGGTGGTGGCAGTAGTAAGACAGAGTTAGGTGCCACCTCATGTGCTTCAGAGGTCTCGGATTCACCTCTCGAAGGTACCTGGTCTTCTAAAGCAGATTCACTCACTTGGGACAAGGGGATTGCTGCAGTTGGAGTAGGAGTGTCAGCATCATCTCGAGCAACCCCAGAGGTCTCTCCTGGACCTCTCGTGTGTTCTACACTTTGTCCCAAGGATATTGCTGTGGCAAGCCTGATATCCTCTCGAAATTGAGCATCTAGTTCAGGATCTTCTTCAGGCTCGGCTTCATCTTCTTGTGCATCAACAGCTATGCCCTTTCCTTTGTCAGATCGACCAAGATTACTCCTGATTACTTGCATCTCATGGGCACGGTTTTGAAGCTCGTCGGCTGGGATTTCAGTGAGATCTAACCAGTTTAGTGCAAATCGTTCCTCAGCCTCCATCTCTGCTGCTCTTGAGATCAATTGATCAAAGGGACCTGTTCTCCAGTTGATCCAGCGAAGTACTCTGGAGAAGTCGTCCAAACTCGATACATTCTCAACACTTTGATTCAATCGAGATGTGATTTCAGCATTCAGCTCATCAGAGTCAGCAGGTAGGATTTCTGTTGCTGATGCACACTCCACAGCTTGTTCAGTTATCTCTCGAACAGCCGAGAGATCATGTGTCAACCCATCATTCAGAAAAGCTTGCACTGGGTTCCTGACCACAGTGCCCTGACCATCAGCAGCCACCACACAGTCTAGATCTTCAGCTGCTGGAATATCTACCTCTCGAACCACCTGTCGTGGTTCCTCAACAATACCCTGTACTGGATCACTGATCCCAGTACCTTCAACTTCTCGAGCCTCCTTTTGAGGCAAACCAACAGATTCATCAACATCCTCAGCACCATCAACAGCAAGTATATCAACACTTAAAGTTCCTGACAGGGACTTGGTAGGGGGCACTCTCTCAACCTCAGTGGCCAGTGTAGCCTGAGGTTCCCCCTGGGCTTGTGCCCTGTCCTCAAATGGTACTTGTATAACGGACGGTGTCACCTCTCGAACCTGGGTGACAGCAGCAGTCTTGGTCCTCTTGGCCTTCCTTTTCAATTCAACCCTCTTGACTAGGGTGTCCAAAAGCTCGTCATCAGAGCGCTTCTCCTTAGCTGGGGCTTTCCTTTTGCCCCTTCCCTTAGGCTTTGAGGGTGAAGATGCATCCTTAGCACCTTTTGCCTTAGCTTGAGGTTTCGTTCTACCCATATAGGTATTCCGATGAACCTCTCGCCCTTCCCTCAGTTCGAAGCCCTTCAGTCTCAATAGAAATTGAACAACAAAGCCAAAACCAACCTTTTTGTAGATTGTCAGGT
This sequence comes from Ipomoea triloba, assembly GCF_003576645.1. Classification (NCBI taxonomy): domain Eukaryota; kingdom Viridiplantae; phylum Streptophyta; class Magnoliopsida; order Solanales; family Convolvulaceae; genus Ipomoea; species Ipomoea triloba. The sequence goes on from NC_044927.1 coordinate 21,424,341, forward strand.
CGGAGTTGGAAACTGAGCTCTGCACTTGGTGTTTGAGGCAGTCGAAGATGATGTGAGCCCAGTCCAACTTGTTGTTGTTCCAGATGGCGTGGAGGATTTTCAGAGTGTCCAGATTGACTTCGTCTGTTCCGGACACCTTGCCGAGGATGAATTTTATGATGAGCTCGGCGGCTAGGGCAAACCTCTCCTTCAAATGAAATCTGCGGAGGGCAGAGGATGCTCTGGGTGGTGCAGTCTCCAATCGGATTTTGTCCCAAAACTCCTGCTTATCCATGTTGTAGTCCGATAGGTGCTTGACTGCCTCCTCCGACGTAGCAAAGTCGAATGCTGCTCGTAAATCACCCACAGAGATTGTTATGTCTATTTCGTTGAAGCGGCTTTCAATCTTGCCCTTCGTGACCTTGGCATGAGCGAACCATTCTGTGTAGTCGAGGTCATGAATGGTTCGGTAGTCATGCGTCATGTACCGCATTAGTCCTGCCTTCTCAAATTTCTTCAAGACTCTCTCCGCCATTGTTGGATTTGGCGAGTGGGTGATGAAGCCATCTTTGTCAAGGATGCTTCCCGCCTTGACTTGTTTAATCTGAGAGCGTATGTGGTCTAGCTCTCTCTGGTATGCACTGGAGGATGAAGATGAAGATGAAGAAGATGATGATTCAGACGCCATTGAAGAAAGTTTGTGTGTTTTGGAGGGAATGTGTACAGCGTCTAAGGATTTGGGGATTTTGGGTATATGGTTTTGAGTTTGAATCCGGGTAAAGAAGAAGGATTTTGCTTTTATATTAGGCGGATTCGGGTTGGATATATGGGTAGGGTTGAGAGTTTGACCCGTGGAAGGATCCCGGTTGATTTAAAAGATGTAAGAAGTCAGAAATACCCCTGATAACGGTCAGCTTATAAGGTATTTTGGTAAGGGTATTTCGGTAAAGTATAGAACGGTTTAAGCTTTGAGACAGTGGAGTATTGATATTTTAAAATAAGCATGCTCCCACTAATCAAGATAATGCCCTTAAGTGCGAAAAACCGTCAGTAACCGATGACCACGTGGCTAGCATTTATGTCCAAAGATAGCCGTTCCACCTCATATATCCGTTGAGCTTATCAAATTCACCTTTCGAAGGTGAATGATCTTCCTCATGAGTTTAAGGATCTTCCTCCTGAGTGATTGATCCCTAAACCTCCTTATTCTTCCGTCTTGATCTGGTTAAGGATCTTCCCCCTGAGTGATTGATCCCTAACCCTCCTTATTCCTCCATCTTGATCTGGTTAAGGATCTTCCCTTTGATCCCTAACCCTCCTTATTCCTCCTTTCAGAGATATCAGTTTGTTATCTTTCGAAGTGACCTCTCGAACTACCTTTCTCGAGACATAATGTATGTAGACAAACTGATCGGGTGACATCTCGAACTACCTTTCGAACACAGATTGCGAGAGAGACAAGTTTGATTCACCTAAAAGATATCACTTGGAACATATCCTTAAGTTCATTTAGTGATTTCCAGATACATTACATATGAATCAATATCCTATTAAATTCCCTAGAAACTTTTGTTTGGCCTTGGTCAGCCTAATAGGAATCTATCGTTAAGGCGGGAACTAGCCATCTAAAGTCCTATTTGTCTAATAACAGAACTGGGGGTGGCTATTCCCTTTTCTTGTTCTTCTCTCCGGAGCTGCTTACTATAGTTGGGAGTGACCATCTTCATCGCTAATCCTCTTAATGTCTTTGGATTAGGTATGATCATCCCTTTGGCTGCTGCAGACCTCAGAAAGTCCCATCTGGTCTTCCTCTCCGTTTCCCTTGGTTCTCCATTTGGTTGAGGAAGGCCCTTTTCCAGAATGTGCAGCAGTAGGAGTCCCTCTTGTGCAGGACTCTTCTCCCGATTCCAGTATCCCATCGTTGTGGATCTCCTCGTATTTGGGGATCCATTCACCTTGGATGGGAATAGGATTCTTGCTTGGATTATCAGGAAGCTCCGTAATCTGTTCACCCTTCGTTGATTCTGGATAGTTTTCTTCTTGAAAATCTTTGGACTTGACTGCCGGTTTCTTTCCTCTATAAAAGAATGGAACATCATCTTTTCCTTTCTTTTTCTCCATGGGAAGTTGATGGTATGAACTTCTGAAAGAAACCCTCTTATTTATAGCCCAATAGGGTTACCACTGTTGAGTCACGGGATGCAATATGAATGACCATTCAATGCTTGTGTAACTCCAAAGCTGCCATAAAGTTGATGAAACCGCCCCTCACATGCGAAACAGTTCATGGCACTAAAT